>NC_086180.1:69344446-69644446 GCF_023053635.1 Elgaria multicarinata webbii
AAACATAAGACTGAAAAAAAATGAGAAACTGAGAGAATGAATTGACAGATTGTTCCATCCCTAACATTACTATTAGTATAATTTTATTACACTCAACTGCTTGGAATACACTGTAGACCACAGCAGAAACTATACTTTCCCCCCTGTATAGGACCTCCTTTTGGTCCTTCTTCCTTAGAAGGACCAAAACAAAGGCATGATTCATAAAGTCCTCAACATTGGTTAATCCAGTAGGCTCTAAAGCAAATTAATATGTGTTGCATATTTAAACCAATTGGTTTAAATATGCAACACATATTAAAAGGTAATGCTGAGTTTTGGTATTCCACCTGGAGTACCTTATTCTCAAGGATCACTTGGGATGGTTCTAAAAAAGAAGCAAAACTACTACTACTACTACTACTACTACTACTGCTACTATTTTGTATGCAGTCAATAAGCCACAATGTTACAATGACTTTCATGACTAGTGAATAGATTGACAAAACAGGGAGCAGGGTTGCGGGGGGGGGGGGAGGGGCATTTCATCTCAGCCCTAATTGAGGATGCTGCTCTGTTCTTCTGGCTACATCTACTTCTCTATTAATTACCTTTTATCTCCCCATGTTTCTATCAATGATGTGTGTAGCATCTGTTACCCAGCGTGCATCAATGTTCAGAAATTAGACCCCTCAGATTGTTGTTTTATAACATGAAGCTCTGCAATGCAGCATGGGAGGAATGACTGCCCCCCCCCAAGAAGAGGTGATAAAAATGCCTGTAGAGGTAACGAAAGACCATAAAGGAAAGGTGTCTATTACAGTGCCATGTAAATAATACATTTCAGCTCTGAAAGGCCCTTTCAGGGTGAGAAATGTCTTCATTTTCTTGCTTGCATCAGTCAATAATAAGCCTTCCACCCACTACCCTATTTTTAGCAGTGTCTGTTATTATTTCAACACAAACACAGGCCATTAACGTTGTCAGTAAGGAACTTTAAGATCTTGAAATCCCTTTCTCATGTAATCATCCAGAATCTCATAGTTACTGTAAGGCAGCATTTTAGAGGCACTATTTATTTTTCTTGCCTAGACAAGTCACAGAAGGAATGCAGGGTGGGGATCCACTTTTCCTTTAGTACTGATGGTGGGATCCAGTCCCAGTCCTGGCACACAGGTGCCTTCCATCCTCCTGCATCATCCACAATGCCAGCTCCAGGTTCTTGAGGGCCCTCAATGGGCCCCCTTCCCCAGGGAGTTTCCTTTCTCACTATTGTCACCAGCTGCTATTGCTCCTCACCCTCTGTCCCATCATTGCGACCATTTGCTTGTTTGATGTGCAGAGAGTCAGGGAGCAAGTAGCCAGTGGCATCCACTACTCCTCTTCTCACCACCACTGTTTTCTGGGCCAGAGAGAAGAGAGAGAAAGAGAGGCAAGTGAACAAGCAGGTTCCATTGGTGAAGAAGAGGAGCAAGTCCAGAGAGCTCTTGTCAGATGTCCAACCATGCTTACCCTTGATGTTGGCTTTGCATGTCCCCATCCCTACCTTCTTTTACCCCAATTGCAACACAACTGCTGTGCAATGGGAATGATGGAGTTTACAAAATGCAAATGGTTAGGCATTTGTGGCTGGTAGATATTGAGCTCCATCCGACAAGCGTTTTACTGAATGGGTCTCGTGCTCCTTGTTTACTTCCTGTTTTCGAACTGGAAGTAGCTGAATGATGACGGAGAAGTGGCGGTAGCCAGCATTACTTCCTAGGTATGATGGAGCTCATATATCTGCCATGAATAAACAGGGTTGTATTAATCACTGCCACTTTCAGCTGTTTGTGTCTAAAACTAGGGCTGAGGGATGTTTCTAATTCAGTTTTATGTATTTTTTCCTTTTGTTGTTCCCCACCTCGATCCAGATGGAGAAACGGGTAAGAAATATTATTATTAAATTATTATTATTATTATTATTATTATTATTATTATTATTATTATTATTATTTTCTTCCTCTTTTCCACTCCTTTTGGGGAGAAGTGTGTTAATGAGGGCAAAATCTTTACAGCTACTTGAAGTTGTCACAAAATTTGTTCAGAGCCAAATCTGATTGGCATTGCAACATACTCCCTGATTGGATGAGCACACTGACTTCAGGAACAAGAGTGTTCTGGGATTATTATTATTATTATTATTATTATTATTATTATTATTATTATTATTATCGATCAAATAGATGAAAGGCAGCAAAAAGCTGCAAAACAGAATGAGCAAGAAGGGGTTTGGTGAAAAAATTATCTTGTCCTTTAAGTCCCCCTTTTGTATTGTAAATGGTTCACTTGTAAAGATTTACCACAGGCCTGTTTGAAGCTGTCAATAACATAAGCTGCCTTGAGAGTTCAGATCCACACCAAGCAGGATATAACACTTTGAAAAAAAATTGAAACATTTGTATATGGAGTGTATCATGGGCCCCAACAGTTGTCAATACCATTATAAACTGCTTTAAAGCAGTAGTGTAGATCCTGCCTAAGGCTACAATCCTATACACACTCACCTGGGAATAATTCCCATTGAACTCAATGAGAATTACTTCTGAGTAGACAGACATATGTGTAGGGCTGTGCTGTTCAAAGGCAGGATTTAATTCTTCAATAGTCCAGTCCTACACATGTCTACTCAGAAGTTCATTTGCTCTCAAGTAAGTTTGTATAGGATCGCACACTTAAAAAAAAGAAGAAGACTGACTTTTGGAAAGGAAAACAAGTCAAGTGCTGTTGGGATTGGGATCTGGAGAATGAAAAGAGAAGCAGTTTTCACTCAGCTTCATATCTACTCAGAAACCAAATGTATAGTTCTATTCTACTGACATCTCATTGGGGAAAATGCTGGTATGAGAAAAGCAACCGTGACCACAAGTCATTTAAAGATTATTTGCAGACTGTAAGTTCAGCCAGCCTCCACTTATTACCTACTTACCTTGAAATACATTTTTCTTCTACTTTAATCAATGCTCTCGCAATTGCTCTTCCAAGGGCTGAAAGATAAGAGTGTATCTTCTGCTTTTAAATAAACAAAATGGCTTCCTGTCATTCTGTACTCCATATCTTTTTCCTCATGTGATTTGTTATGTCTTGACTCTCATACAGATGGTGCATAAAGTATGCAGTCCTAAATTAGTCTCTGGTTCTGAGAGATATGTAAACAAAATTTCAAATGTATTAGATCTTCAAGTCATGCATATTTATGACATTTCTGGTGAATGTTCAGAACTCCACAGTTTAGAGCATTTGAATTGCCATTATCAGCGAACGTTTTGGCAAGGCGACGAGTCAGTTTGGACTTCAGTGACTTCACAACGGAGTAAAGTCCATACCATCTACACATGATATCCAGTAACCAGAGTTCAACACAATTCAGACTACAAGGGTGCCACAACTAGGAGGAAAGGGGGGATCTTCAGAGTAAATACTTCAAGAAAGATAGGGTGCTTCCAGATTAGACATTTTATTCACCATGGCCTGCCTCATTCATGGAATTTTACAGGGAGTTCAGATGACATTACTGTCAACTGGTAACCCTCATGTGTTTTACCACTGTTCTCCCCCTCCTTGCAAATTTCTTACCAGAAAAAAAATCCATTATTCAGGAAAACTGCACAATGTCTTTTCATTGGTAGGGCTAGGAGCCCTCCGTCTGGAAGCATCCTTAGTCAAACCACTTACAATGTGCATTATATCATCAAGGAATTAAGCATATAGATGACTTTCCAGAAAACAGCTGCCCATTTTAGAGATAGGAACATTAGTGGAAGAGATGAAAACAATATTATTTTGTAAGCATGAGAGAATATAACCAATAGCGTCCTCTCTTTCTGAATTCCAATTCATAGGGATAAACTACAAATTTACTTCCCTCCATAGGGAGAATTGACCATTTATTCCTACACTCTGCTTTCTGTTCTTTAATCAGTTACTGATCCATAAGAGGACCTCTCCTTTTATTTCATGTCTACTAAGTTTATTCAGGAATCTTTGTTGTGGGACTTTGTCAAAAGCCTTTTGGAAATTCAAGTAAACAATATCCACCAGATCACCCCTGTCTCCATGTTTGTTGACACTCTCAAAGAATTCTAGTAGATTAATGAGACAGGACTTGCCTTTGCGGAAGCCATGTTGATTCTTTTTCAGCAGGACCTGCCCTTCTATATGCTTACTAATTTTGTCTTCAATAATGCTTTCAAACAATTTACCTGGAACAGACATCAAGCTAACTGGCCTGTAATTTTCTGGATCCCCCTACATCCCATTTTGAAAATTGGTGTTATGCACTCCCCCCACTAGGTTCTGATCCAGACTACTGCCCCTCTGCTTACTTCAGAGTGGGTAAGAAAGAAAGAAAAGCTTATGAATTCTAAACTTATTTTTCCTATCATCACTTAACTTGTCAACCGTCTGGTCTACACAGAGATGTCTAGCACATGTGAAAAAGGACTCCATTAAGTAATTGTGCAATACCATGTAATACCATACTTTAATAGTGCAATACCATGGTGCAATACCATACTTTGAATGGTTTTAATTTTTGTGAACCGCCCAGAGAGCTCCAGCTATTGGGCAATATAGAAATGTAATAAATAAATAAATAAATAAATAAATACCATTACATAGTACTCACAAGTTTAAGGCATGTTAGCTGGTTGAAAAAAGTATTGAACAAACAATTTAAGTATTTTTGAATTTTGAAGTTGAGAATTGTTCTTTTTCTTGAGATATTTTATCACAAAGTCTGAGGTTTTATTACTAAAACATACAGATTACAGCTGCTGAAATATTGTTCTAATCTCTGATATTGCAATAATATGATTGAATGCAGTTTTCCTCCTAAATTCGAAGGGAGCATAGAAGTAGGCCATTATTCCAAAATATGTATGCCAGATATATCGAGTAAAAAGAAAAGCAAGGAAGCAACATGAGTTGAAACAAATAATTGTTATGTAAATCCTTATTCCAGATGAGTGTAATTATCTAAAGAAGGTTAAGCTGTGACATCCTTTGCTTGCTTCATGTTTATTTTAGGCTGAAGGCCAAGAACACAACAATAACTGTCATATCACTGGTTTGTAGTATTATTCTATCTTGGGAGCAGTGGTGAAAGAGCCACAAATATAGTATTTCAACAGCTGTTTCTATAGGTCTAGTCTGGTCAGATAGAACAATACCACCTTAGCATGCACATGGAAAATTTATGGTTCAGGTAGAAGGGTAGTCTAGCCGTCTCCTGATGTGTAAGCTTTAATACAGAGGCTTTTCAAATAAGCATGCCTAGATGTATCAGTCACATGAAGGACTGTGGCATATGCTTTTGTGTGTGTTAGTATCAACACTAGGAATACACCAGGGCAGGATCTACACTACTGCTTTATAATGGTTACAGTAGTGACAACTGTTGGGGCCCAGGACACACTCCATATACAGTTTTCATACCATTTTCAAAGTGTCATATCCTGCTTGGTGTAATAATAATAATAATAATTTCTTACCCGCCTCTCCCTTTGGATTGAGGCAGGGAACAACACTTGTACAGGAATCAACATCTTAAAAAACTCTTGATTTTACATTGTCTGGGTAGGCCTGCCAGAAAAGGCTAGTCTTCAAAGCTGCCTTAAAATCACATAGAGAGTTAATTTTACGAATCTCATCCGGCAGGCCGTTCTACAATCCAGGGGCGACAGAAAAAAAGGTCCTCACATCAGAATCATCTCTATTTTTCTGCAAGGTGAGTGGAGATCTACCCACATCAGTTATGTATAAGGAAAAAGGTCCTTGATGTAATAACAACAACAACAATAATAAATCATATTCTTCCACAAAATATATCCAGAGCAGTATACAACATAACCATAAAACCATATGATATAATTAATAGGAGTACAGTACATCTAGCAAATGATTTATAAAAGCAATTACAAATGACGTATGATATAACCAACGCTTGAATACACATATGCTCATCCTTCCACCCACACCAGTAGCATTAGGAACAGCAGCAATTCTTTGAAAAAATCTTTTCTATAAACAACGGCACGATGAGTTCATCAAGGGAAAAGGGTCTTATTGCCACCTATTACTTTCTTAAATTCCTACTCCCTCTCCTACTTACCACTTAAATTCCTAGTCCCTCTCCAGTCTAAGATCTAGCATGCTTCCTCCAGATGAAAAGGTCCTCAGGTAGTATAGGAAGATCTGTGCTAGGCAGAGAATCATGATGACAGTGATGTGTCAAGATTCCATTCTTAGGAAAATATAATTGAACATGTCCTATTTGAACATTTGCAAACGACATAGCTTAATCAAGTTACGTCCAAAACATATAGGGTTTATGTGACTAATGTTTTCTCCCTGCATGGTATAGAAAATAAATCTGAATGAATCTGGACAGGGCCACAAAGTGACTTACTTATGAACACAATGGGGCTTACTTGTGAGTAGACATGATTAGGATTGCACTGTTCATCTCCAAAATGTGAAATAAATTCAAGTATTCTTTGTTGTTTAAAGAAGCTGTCAATCAATAATCTCCAAAGTGATATGTCTGCTATAGCTGATGTTGTAAATAAACCCATGGACAGGAAGAAAAAATACTTATGAGTTTAAGATAGAAGAATTTTCAAAAGTGTGTGGTTTTCAGCTTATACTTTTCTTTCTTCTATTAAGTAGTGCATAAGGCATGCAGCTCAGCATTGAAATAACAAGCATTTAGTTTGTTGGACATTTGCAGATTACATATCCCAATCAAGGTGCATCGAATACATTTAGGATTAATATGACTGAAGTTTCCTCCTTGTATGGTATAGAAAAATAAACCTCAATGATACTAGACAGACCTTTCCCAATGGTGTAGCTTTAGGCCACTGAAGGTTCTATAGATGTTGATGGAAATTAAGTATACTGCTCTGTCCACCAGACAACCTTTTGCTGTTTGATCAATGAACAAACTTTCCTTTTCATGTTTGGGAGAAAGTGATATTCTTATAAGTCAGAAATTCATGATTTTGTTTTTCACCCTCAGTAGCCATTTGACAATACATTAAATGGCACTTGGAAGGCTATAACCAGCAATCCTGGACATAATAACTTTCCTTATTCCTGCCTGAAACGTAATTTTAATTGAGCACCAAGTCCGAAATTCAACTGCCTCCACCCTTGCAAATATTCTTTGAAATTGCATATTACAATAACATGGCATAGTTTTTTTTCTTCCTATTAACTGAACTGTGGAGCTATAATTCCACAGTTCAGTTAATTTAGCTTGGAACCATATCCCCCCCCCCCGAAAAGTGACAATATTAGAAATATTTTTTTCTTGTAACCATGAGTTCTAGAAGTATATGTGATTTAGTTTATTTAGTGTGCAATCCTATGCATGTTTGTTTGTTTATTTATTTATTTATTTATTTAATTTATATCCCACCTTTTCCCCCCTCAAAGGAACCCAAGGCAGCATACATAAGACTCTTCCTCCTCTCCATTTTATCCTCAGAACAACAACCCTGTGAGGTAGGTGGGGCTGAGAGTCTGTGGCTTGCCCAAAGTCACCCAGTGGGTTTCTATGGCTGAGTGGGGACTAGAACCAGGATCTCCGAACTCCCAGTCCAACACTTTAGCCACTACACCACACTGGGGCCACAGCTAGAGCTAAGGTTTATCCTGAGATTATCCAGCGTTTGCCCTTGCCTGAGCACTGGATCCCCTGTGTGTCACCTAGATGAACAGGTTTGACCCCAGGACGATCCAGGGATAAACCTTAGGTCTAGCTATGGCCTGGCTCTTCCTACACATGTTGAAACAGAAATAAGTCCTACCACTCCCAGCATCCCTCAATCAGCATGTCTGGCTGGGGAATGCTGAGAATTGCTGGGAACTGTACAATGTATTTCTGTCTAAACATGCATAGGCCCTCTTAGGCCATAAAGTCAAGGCTCTATAATTAGCTAGCTCCATCTACATGGCCTCTATAGGGTCAGCAACATCTACAAAACCTGTAGATGTTCCTGGACCTGTGCACATCATTCAGTATTTGCTTGTGCCTCTTTATGATATTGCGAGTCATACCTGTCAAAAAATAAACAAACAAAAAATACTGAGAGCATGGTTTTTCTTAGCTTGAAATTAATAAACTACTTTGGCTTTCAAGCTTTGCAGTGACATTTGTCTGAGCTAGTACAGATATCGATCATGTATGCCATGAATTTCGTTATTCAATTATGTTTGTAGATTTTATCACTGCTGTTAAATGCTGCTGTTGCTCTTGCAGCTGATGGTGTGGTCTGCAATGAATTGGATCGAGATTTCGGTATGTGGAAATGAGCTTGCAGAAGCAGACTTCCCCACTCACTTTGCTGCTCTTTCCCCCCATACCTATTGCTCTATGGGTGGTTATTTGCCCCCCTCTGGATTCGGGGCCCTGGACTTTATCCCTGAGATCCAACCCTGGCTGCACCATTGATAGAGGCAAGGACTACCTTTGAAAGGATTCTGAAACTGAACTGACAATGCACTGAAAATTAAGCTCTCCCTTAATGCAGTGTTATAGGGTGACCTTATGGAAAGGTGGACAGGGCTCCTGTATCTTTAACAGTTGTATAGAAAAGGGAATTTCAGCAAGTGTTATTTGTAGGCATGCAGCACATGATGAAATTCCCTCTTCATCACAACAGTTAAAGCTGCAGGAGCCTTGCCCTCTTTTGTATCTGGTCACTCTGAGGAAGGGGTCCAAGAGAGAGTGAGAGAGAGAGAGTGTGTGAGAGAGTATCACACACACACACACACACACACACACACACACACACACACAGAGGCCTTAGCTAAACCTAAGGTTTATCCCGGGATCGTCCCGGGGTCATCCCTGGGTATCTAAATGACACACTGGGGATCCCGGGAACAGGCAGGGATGACCCCAGGATGACCCCGGGATAAACTTTAGGTCTATCTAAGACCAGAGAGAGTGGGGGAGAGAGAGAGAGCACTGACTTTGGTCCTTCCCATTGTTAGTATGAACCCCTGACATATTACCTCCAAAGTAATTTGGCCTATGACAGAAAAGATTTCTCCCACCCCTAAGAGTTAAATCATTAAATGGTTCGGGAAACCCATAAAGTTGGCCAGTCTGTACGAGGTTGCACAAAATAAAACTTTGACAAAATTTGCCAAATTATTGCACCACTTCATACTAAATTTACTGGCTCTGAATATTCCACTGACAAAACTCTCATTGATATCGGACAAAAGTATGGATCGTAATACAAAAAGAGCCTTATTAGTTAAGACCAGAGTCCACATAGCCCAGCATTTTGTTTCAAATAGCAGCAACTCAGCAGAACATAAAGGTAATACTCTGCCTCTGTTGTTTTCTCCCACCATTTGGTGTAATACCGCCTCTAAATATGGATGTTCCATCTATCATGGCCAATAGTCACTGATTAGTATTTTTTAGTGATTTCTCTGTAAGAAGCTGCCTCACATAGTCACAACCACCACATGTCTTGGTAATTAATAGACTAGCCATGTGTCCTCTTCTACTAAGCTACTAGGAGTTTCTTATACCAAGCTACTAGGAGGTTTTAAAGTATTCTCAAATAATTGATAGTAGCAGAAAAGGGTCACCTTGTGGAACTCTGCATTGCAGTGACAGAACATTCCTTAGGTCCTGAAATACAAGCATTTGCTATAAATGAGAAACCCTATAAGTGGGATTTACCCAGTGAAGAAGCAGTTTCCTTATATGTGGTGGCAGCGCTGGAGAGAAAGTCCCCCATAACATATATATCAGGATATGCAAATATTATGCAAATCAGTATCCTCTTTTGTACTATTTTGGTGATACATTTCCTCCTCCTCCTTGGTGATTCATAAGTGACCAACCTAGTACTTGACTTGGCGACCTAGGATATGGAGAAGGTCTAGATCAGCGTTCTCCAACCTGGTGCCCTCCAGATGTGCTGGATTCTCAGCCAATCCCATTCTGGCTGAGAATTATGGGTGTTCACATCCAACACATCTGCAGGATGAAAGTTTGGAAAGGCTGGTCTAGATAAACCAGGGTTGGATAAGTTTCTTGGTTTATCTGATATTTTGGAAGCATAATGTAATATTTAAAAAGTGTTGTTGTTCTGTCACGAATATATTTGAACATCTTTGGTTTGTTTGAAACCTTTCACACTGTGGTTTCTTTACCCCGTGATTTACAGGGAGTTGCCTGAACACAGGAGGATTTATCTTGACAGACATCTGAGTTACAGACCAATCATGGGAGAAGGCTGCCAGAGCTGTCAGGCGGTAACAAATTGATGCCCCTGTAGAAAATAGTTTCAAACAGGCATCTCTCAGAGATGGAACTTGATTGATCTTTGTACAGAGATTGACTCTAAATGAATTCTAAAGACTGCAAGCAGGTTGAAGAGGGTTTTTTTTTTTTTTTTTTAAAAAAAATCAGCTTAAGCAAAAAATCAAATCAAAACTCAAACTCCTTGGTGCCTGCATGAGTATTTTGCAGTGGAGGCTGGTGGCTCCAATGTCAGTAGAGTGGCAAATCAGCCCCCACATTTCAGTCGGAACCAGTCAGAACGCTAAAGGGCTATCCAAGGTGTGAATCAGAACCTTCAGAACTCTAGGGTTTCATTCAGAACCTGTCAGAACTCTAAAGGAGCTATCCATGGTGTAGTTTTGTCAGTAGATATGGGATAATATTGGCAGAAACTTAATAACAATGAATTTAAAACAAAATATGTCTAAAATGCTGCATCAATGGTACTTAACACTGTGTAAGATAAAATTATATATAGCTTAGAACATGATCTATGCTGGAGGTATGGACAATTAAGAGCAGGCTATGTGCATATATTTTGGCATTATGAAAAAATAAAGCCATACTGACGTGTTATTTTACTGCAGGCTGAGCAGATCACGGGATATAGAATATCAGTTGATTCATTGAGAATTTTGTTAAATTATCTTAAAGATCATGTAGAGAATTGAGTTATGGAGATTAATTTATGGTTGTCAAAATCTCAATAGCTGCTCATTAGAAGAAATGCAGAACTCCTCCTTTATTTATTTATTTAAAACATTTGTATCCCACCTTATATCACTAGGATCTCATGGCGGTGTACAGATATCAGATTGCTTTTGGGTTTTTTAGAATTTGAGATATTGCCATGATGATCAAATCAACTAATTATATTTATGCAAGAGAAAATCACTTATCGGAAAATAAGTTTTTTGAAAAATGGTAAGGTGTTGCATTCAGGAATGATAAGTTTAAAGTTAATGTTCATCTGTACTCTTTTTTGATTAATATGAAAATATATGTTTAGGTTCACTTCAGAAGGATTTTATTTTTTCTTGGATTTGTATATTTGCAATAATATAATAATACATTTCTGTTTCAATATTAGACTTGCTAGAAAACATGTCAATGGATAACAAATGTTGCTTGTGACAGTGAGCTATAGATGAAACATTTTAGCATAATGATCAAAATCCATCAGCTATTTTGGTTTCTTGTTATCTTAGCACTCCATTAATAATTTTCATTTCACGTAAATTTATTTTACCAAGAGCGTTCATGGGGAATGTTTAATCTTTCTTTCTTTCTTTCTTTCTTTCTTTCTTTCTTTCTTTCTTTCTTATGATTGATAGCTAAGACCTGGAATAAGACCATAACAGGAATATCTCTGTTAAGTCTATTTGTATCTAAAAATGTATTTGTATATAGAAATTCCTTACAGAGAACTAAAAAGAAGAAGGCATAACCATAAGGCTAAATTAATCCCAGATGAAACTTCAGTGAGTATATCAAAGCTATCTTAAACATTTAGCCCTCAGTGTGTTATTTTAAAGATGAAACAAGCCATACTTGTTAGAATTTGAATCAGGGTGTTGAGGAACATCTTAGAGTGTATTAACCCTATGGCTGAATCTTCCAAACCCAGCTTTAGATTTTACACCAGCCCAAACTCCACAATAGCATTCTCTGTAATACACATGTAAGTAGATATAAGAACTATTGATCTACTGGATTACACTGGCCAGAGATGTAGCAAACAACTCAGCAGTTCAATAAGAAGCATACACACACCCTACACACACTTGGAAGTTTATCTTTTTAAAAAATCAGCTGGATTTACTTCTAAGTAGACATGCCATAGATTATGCTGTTAGTCATCTTTTCAGTATCTGGATGTCTTGTCCTAAGGACTGGCTCATGTACTGCCTTGCCCTGGAAGGGCAGCTAAAGCTAACCAGCTCTACACAACATTTCCTATAAAAATATCTCTAGTGATGGGCAAATTTAGCCGGAAGGAATTTGTTATTTCCTTGGAAAGTAATGAATTCATCCATGTAGAGCCTCATCAGATAGGGGGAAATTGTGTTTCCCTACTGTTGCTTTGCCTCCTGCTTCTGTCCCACAAAAGGGACGAACAGCTCCTTCTTTCTTCAAATAAGGAAGAAAGCAACAACCACATGGCCCATTCAGTGGGTGTTTTTATTGCACCACTTCCCCTGCACATAGCAAGAAATGGTGATAGGTCTTGTTATAGGGGAAAAAATGATTTTGGATCTTATTTTTTGATGGGGAAAAGATCAGAAGGAGTGGGAGATGTGCAGGAGGTGGATGGCATCATCAAAAAGGACCCATGAACATCCGTGAATGGCTAATAATGAGTGTGCTATAAAACGCTCATCTGATGACACTCATCATCTGAAATGAGAGTTCTCCTTTAATTTGAGATCTGTTTCTGTGTATTCAAATTTTTGTGCATGTGCATTATCAAATTGAATCTTGGGAACTGTAGTCTGGAATTGTATAATTTATTTATTTTAATTATTACATTTTTATACCGCCCAATAGCCGAAGCTCTCTGGGCAGTTCACAAAAATTAAAACCATAATAAAACAACCAACAGGTTAAAAGCACAAATACAAAATACAGTATAAAAAGCATAACCACGATAAAGCCACGCAGCAAAATTGATATAAGATTAAAATACAGAGTTAGAACAGTAACATTTAAATTTAAGTTAAAATTAAGTGTTAAAATACTGAGAGAATAAAAAGGTCTTCAGCTGGCGACGAAAGGAGTACAGTGTAGGCGCCAGGCGGACCTCTCTGGGGAGCTCATTCCACAACCGGGGTGCCATAGCGGAGAAAGCCCTCCTCCTAGTAGCCACCTGCCTCACTTCCTTTGGCAGGGGCTCACGGATGCAACATGTCTGACCACGTTATGTAACCCTTCATGAGTGGTTGTTTTAACATGGCCTTTCTTACTCACAGGAAGTGAAATATATGGATCGGTATATGGAGGTGCATACTACACTGAAACTACACTGAAGCACTCATCACACAAATTGTGCAGTCAGCTCCGAGCTGCCCTTGCCAGAGGTAGAGCTGTGAGCAAAAGGCCTCTTGAAATTCTACACTCTATTTGTGGGCAGAGAAATTGGGTGGACAATTTCACTGAAGCGGAGGAATTCTCAGTTTCTCATAGGCAGGGTTCACCACTGATAGGGGTTGTAGCACAGCATCTTTCTTTTTTCACATGTTGCCAAGGCAAGTGGCAACAACATCAACTGTGTTGACAGATTGGCTCCCATTTTGCATGCAGTGTACATTATGCAATGTGAATAATTATGCAATGTACTAGGGATAAGACAGTAATGGGATTACATAATGTGCATAAAGAAAAGATAAGAAATTGTGATGTGACAGCTTTTCATAGAATTCAAATAGCCCAAAGATGTGTGTATATATATTAAAATACAGTTCATAACAATAACAGGCAAGGACTCAAATTCTGCACAATTCAGAAAATCCGCAAGAGTTCAAGTGGAAAAATACAGGGAGTAAATGCCTGCAACACCCCCCTCAAACACCAGCCCACATTACAAGCTGTTGTTAAAAACTAGATAACTTTAAAAAGCACCTTGCAATGTGGCATGAGGGGGAGGTGTGCATTGTTGGTGCTCATACACCCGAAGAGTGTGCCTCAGTTGCATCTGTGCACAGGCAGGCTGTTTGTTGTGTTGAAATAGATACAAAAAGCTCAGTGAGATGGGTGCAATTCCTGTGGCATCCTTAAATGGACAGCACGGGTCACGTCCAGTGACTTAATGGCGGCATGATAACCATATTGATTATCTGCTTATCCAACTCTAACGCAACTGAGCGATTCATAGGCAGCTGAGTAGTCCCTGTTTTAAAGAAAAAACTTAGGGGCTGCTCTTAATTGCCTTAGGACATTGTGTTAGAATAGGTTCATTGACTTTTAGTCTAGTTGATTGTTTGATTAAATGTCTGCCATTTGTCAGTGCTAAGCAGCACTCCACATTTACATGCTAACTCAGCCATGATGAATAGGAAAAGGAAGAGAAAGGATGGTAGGATGATCAGTGAGTAATTGCATCAGATGGTGCACAAGATAAAGATGGTCCTTGATAAAGGAATTCTAGTCATGTTTCTTTGTAGGATAACTAGCAATAGATTTTTTGTAACAGAATGTACTAAAAAAAAACCAACTTAATATTAAGCAACAGCTAAAGAAGGAAGCAGCTGGGGTAGAAAGTCCTGATCTCTCTCTCTCTGCATGTCTACATGGGGCGATACCCCGGGGATCGTCCCTGTGTGTCCACACGGGATCCTGGGAGCAGGGAGGGATGACCCCTCCCTTTCCTCTGGATATCACCCTACCCTTTAATCATGTTTTCCCCCGCAATCTTGGGATGATCCCAAGACTGTGGGAGGTGTAGCCCGCCGTTGTGGTTTTGTCCTGGCTTCTTGCAAGTAACCACGAGGAGCTGGGACCTGGGCACGGTGCACGGAGCTCTTCAGGAGCTCTGTGCTGATTGGGGGTGGGGTGGGGGAAGCAGGAAAATATATATTTTTAAACACACAACTTAGTCATCTTCCTTTTAAAAAACAACAATGGCGGGCGCGACGTCCTCTGTGTAGACTGAGGTGGAGGATCTCACGAGCGTAATACCGCAAGATCCTCCCTCTCCCTCCTGCAACCCCATGCAGTGCAGACATGCCCACCTCTCTCTCCCTTCCCTCCGTCATGTGTGTAACAGAGTGCACACAGTTCAAATTTAGTACCTCTCTTTAAGAATAAAATAGATTTATATTATTATGTTACTATTGTATTTTATAATTAAGGGTGCAATCCTATTCATGTTTAGACAGAAAAAGCGCTACATCTTCCAGCATGCTGGGAGTTGTAGGCCTTTTTCTGGTCTAAACATGCATAAGATTGCACCTTAAATGTGTTAGAATATCCACAGCCTATGTTTCAAGATATGGAAGGCATTTGCTACAGAACCCAGCAGAACTCACACCATCAAATTATCCTGACCAGTCATATTTATTTAGTTCTCCCAGTGCAGTCCCGTGTTAGTGCAAGCATTTAGAAAGAGCACTACCATAACTGTGTGCATACCAGGAAGACCTCCTCCTGTTTGCTTTCTGGAGTTCTGCCTCCGTGCATGGTGATTTAAAAAGAAAAGGGGGGAGCATTAGTTGAGTTCAGGGGTGGGGTGAGGATAGAATTTCAGGAAGGAAATTGGTGTGAGGTTTGATTCTCCCTTCTCAGTGAGCACTGGTCCCAGTCTGAATTAGGTTTGTGCATAGTTGCACTAAAGTAAAGAAATATATCAGGCTTAGCTACATGCTACACAATTAACATAATGTAGCTTTATCACATGTTCTTTAGTAGTTCAAAGCTGACACACTTCGGAAATAATCATCTAGCAGACAAGAGTGAGTCTATTCTCAAAGTTTCATCTATACAACTTGGGAATCTTCTTGCACAGGTCTAAAGTCATCTTAAAGTTTAACATAGAATGGATTCAGAACACATATGATGATTAAAATTATTACAATAGCCTGGGCATTTTCATTTATTTATTTAATGTATTTTTAAATCACTCCTCCAGTCAATGAGTGTTTGAGGCAATTTACAATAAAATCACAAAAAGAACAAACTACAACAAATCATAAAAAAACCCAAACCCCAAACCCACACACCTAAAAACAAAACCGATAAAATGTATACATTAGAATAAAACAAATACCAAAAAGCCTCCTTCACTTGGTAACTTAGAGAGCAAAGGTATGGCTCCAAGACGAGGTCCAAAGAGACATAGGATACTGGGGATTTTCCCATGAAAGGCTGTAGGAGGGTTACAACCTTGGAGGAGAAAATCTCCATTTGGATTCCCCCTACCTCATCTGCCATGGAAAGCTCCATGGTGGAAGAGGATGGTGAGGAAGGACAGGGTGTGTGCTGGTGGACAGGGAGTGGAGGGGAGAGGAGATGCCATGAATCCACCAGATCCACAAGCCTCTTGACCTCTGCCCCCATTTGCAGTCAGGTAGGTGGACTAGATGGCCCTACATAGCTCAAATTACAACAGGAGGATGGAGAGGCTGTAAAAGCCTCCATTGCGCCTTTGTTCTGCCTGGCTCTTGCCAGCAGGGCTTAGGGTAAAAGGAGTGTTCTGAGTTCAGAGTGCTTCGCCTACTGCATGTCAATCCTGTAGGATTGTGCTCTTGAGGAGAAATCAACATTTAATAATAGACACAGGAAAAGACACTTGTACTGAAAGTGTTAATGAAATATGAACCTTTTGAATTAAATCTGAATATACAGTGACCAGGGGAACTCTAAGGGGCTGCTTACTGCATATACTACTAGAGTATGCTTAGCAACATGAAGAAAGCACAGGAAAAGGGCCTGGGAGGAGAATTCTCCTGTTACCTGCAAAAAACATGGGCAGCCTTGATAATACACTTTGATGTGGGTCACGTCTGAGAAGATGCCTTTCAGCTGATTACTAGGTGGTCCCTGCAGAGTTGGATTTATATTTAAAGTATGAGCCAGTCAAGGTTGGAAGGGGTGTGATGCCAAAGACATAGGTGGTGTGGGAAGATGAAATTCTTCTAGAATGATCCAGAGGCTTTAAAGTCTTAGAATCACAGGGTCATAGAGTCATAGGCTAGATCTACACTAGTGCTTTTTAATCAGCATTGGAGTGCTCTGTTAACTGATGCGGCACATTAGGCATCCTGTATTACTGCTTTTCTAGAGTTATTTCCTGCTTTTTATTCTGTATTATCCAAAATACCGCAACAGACGTCACTGTGTGTGCTACGAAGTATAAATGCTCAAGAGGGATATAGCATCACCATGATGGGATTGTAGTGATATGACAGGGGGTGTAAATCTGGCCGCTGTGTTGGTAGGAACTTCTAAGGTCATCTGGTCCAACTCCTTGCAGGTGCAAATCTAAAACAAAAACCCACTGCCACAGCATCCTGGATAGGTGGCCATCTAGCTCTGCTTATAAACTCTAACAATGCAGAGTCCTCCACCTTCCTCAGCGATTTCTCTGTTGAACAACTCATACCATCAGTTTGTTCCTACCCTTTTTGTATTCAGCTCATTGGATGCAACCTGCAAGTCCTAGATATTTCATGTGTGGAGACTAAAAACATTTTAGGATGCTTTTAGAATGTTTTAACTAGGGATGTGCTCCGCTTCTAATCGGACCGGAGAAGCAGGAGCAGAGCGGGGGGCTTCGCCTGCCCTTAAGGCGGAGGCGAAGAGGATTGGGGGGCCGGCGGAGCGTGGCGAAGAGGATCGAGGTGAAGGCGGATCCTTCGCCTCGATCCGGAGCTCCGCCGGAAAGGTAAGTGGGGTTTACCGGGCCCTGCCGCTGTCGCTGTCGCCCATGCGGCGACGGCGGCAGGGCCCGGTAACCCCCCCGCCCTCCTCTCCCTTACCTGCCTCCGTCCGTGGTCCATCAGGGTCTTCAATTGAGCCTGAGACTTCCTGGTGGAACCGCGGGCTCAATTGAAGACGGCGACGGACCACGGACGGAGGCAGGTAAGGTCCCCCTCTCCCTTGGTCCTTTACCGTGCTCTGCTGCTGGGACTGCCTTGAGTCTTGGCGTGCATATGTATCCCTGAACAAGCTATCATGGTGGCGAGTTTGAGGTTTCTAAAGTGCAAATTGACGGAGCTATGGAAAGGGGTGTGAATGGGGTGCCCGGTTTTCATAAATTCCCCAAAAATCAGGGGATGATGGGATTGGCTTGAGTCTCGGCGTGCGTGTGCACCCCTGGACAAGCTATCATGGTGGCGAGTTTGAGATTTTTAACGTGCAAATTGACGGAGCTATGGAAAGGGGTGTGAATGGGGTGCCCGGTTTTCATAAATTCCCCAAAAATCAGGGGATGATGGGACTGCCTTGAGTCTCAGCATGCTTATGTATCCCTGGACAAGCTATCATGGTGGTGAGTTTGAGATTTTTAACGTGCAAATTGACGGAGCTATGGAAAGGGGTGTGAATGGGGTGCCCGGTTTTCATAAATTCCCCAAAAATCAGGGGATGATAGGATTGGCTTGAAACTTGGTGTGCGTGTGTATACTCCCATGAGGTGTCATGGTGCAAAACTTGAGGTTTCTAACTTTCACAGAAGAAAAGTTGTATACTTTTTTAGCTTAATGCAAGCCTATGGGGGGGGGGAAACAGAGCTCCGATCCGGATCCGGAGCTCTGAGCGGAGCGGAGTGGACATAGGCGAAGCGGGGGCGGGGCGGAGCGGCCCGATCCGCAAATCGCGGATCTGGAAGTGAAGCGGAGCGGGGGGTCCGTGCACACCCCTAGTTTTAACAATGTATATTATGCTTTAATTCAGTTTTATGTGTTTTATATTTACTGTTGTTCCCCTGCCTCGATCAAAATGGAGAGGCAGGTAAGAAATAATAATAATAATAATAATAATAATAATAATAATAATAATAATAATAATAATTTCATAAGAGGCAGAAAAGTATGGTAGCCATGTGCTTTCCTTTACAGAGGACAGCCATCTATTTCAGGAGCTGTCAGAGGACGTTCCTCTATTTGAAGGTGTACTCTATTTGACTGTCTGTCTGGTCCAAGTCCAGTTTAAAGAAAAAGAATCATAAGAAGCCCATCACCGTAGAAGCAGCCCATCAACAGTTAGCCCCTGAACAGCAGACTGGCACAAAGGTCACTTGGGCCGGATCTACACCTTATGTGAAATCATTATGAATGTGGAATAAAAAGCAGGAAATAACACTATGAAAGAGGTATATGGAATGTGTCCTGTGCCCCAACAGTTATCGGTGCACTTCAATATCGCTATAACCCAGGAGTGTAGGTCTTCTATCATGAACTATATTGTATTTTTATTTAAGTTATAGTACTTCATTCTAAATGTGCATCTGCACATATTGATAAGTATATGCAAATTTTATGCGAAAGGATGTCTGCTTTTGTCATCTTTTTGGTGATGCATGTCCTCTTCTTTGGAGATGTGTAAGTGGCCAACTTACATAAAGTCAGCCCCACCCACTGCCTTAATTAGGGTGACCATATGAAAAGGAGGACAGGGCTCCTGTATCTTTAACAGTTGTATTGAAAAGAGAATTTCAGCAGGTGTCATTTGTATATATGGGGAACCTGGTGGAATTTCCTCTTCCTCACAACAGTTACAGCTGCAGGTGCCCTGCCCTTTTAAAATCTGGTCACTCTAGTATAGCTCCTGCAGCTTTAACTGTTGTGATGAAGAGGGAATTTCACCAGGTTCTCCATATATACAAATGACACCTGCTAAAATTCCCTTTTCTATGCAACTGTTAAAGATACAGGAGCCCTGTCCTCCTTTGCATATGGTCACCCTGCCTTAATGCTGCATAAACAGCATGGCAACTAGGCCCTTAATTCTTTGGTAGGCCTTTCTGTTTATTCACCCTCCCCCAGCTTCTTTATGTGGTCCTACTCCTGCTTTTCCTGGGAACAGTCATGCCTGGGGGCTGGGAGAAGCTTGCATGTGTTTGCGGCAGGGTGCGTCTGTGTGTATGCTGCATGTGGACAGCTCTAGTAACTCCTTTGGTTTCAGTGACCAGCCGCGAGTCAAAGCATTCTGCTAAATGGTTTATTGCTTTAGTGTTTTATTGCCAATTACTCAGCCATAAATCTCTGGCCAAGAATGCAGGAGGGAACTGCTGTTGTTTAAGAGAAACACAGTCCTTTACATAGGGTCCAATAGTTCTAGCCAGAGACAAGTTCTGAAGCGCAAGCCTACCGATCCGGGTCGAAGAACCAAACAAGGGTGCTGGTGTCAAGGAGCCAAGAGCAAGCGTAGGTCAAGTCCAGTCCTATATCAAGAGCCAAGTCAGTCGTCCAAAATCCCAGGGATAAATGTTCAAGCAGAGTCAATCAAGCCGGTCCAGGTCAGGAATCCAAAGTCACGGTCAAGAGGCAAGGCGTGGGGGCACAGTAGCAACCGGAGGAACAAAAGGTGTTTGCTACACCGGACCAGTGGTCAGATTTTCCCTTTTCAAGCCCTGCCAGCATGACCCCACCCAGATCCCAGCTGTGCCTCATTCCTCCACCCTTTGACCCAACCCCCTACTACAGCTCGGTGTCTTTTCCCTGCCTGTTCTGCAGGCGCATACTTCGGGTGACCACCTGCATTTGTTCTGCCCTTTTCCTACGTCTCCTTTTGCGGGGGCTGGGTGGCCGAACCACCTCCGTCTCTGACTCAGCCTCAGGAGAGACAGGCAGAGGAAGCGACTAACTGGCCCGTGGCTCCTCCATGGGACCTGCATCCTCCTCCCTTAAACGACTCCCTTCTCTGGTCTGGCTGTGGGGGAGGCAACACCCTCTACTTCTTGTAAGTTTGCCTCCTCCTCATCTGAGGAGGCTTCCTTGGGTGCAATCCTAACATTTGGACTGACTCTTCATACCGCTCTGAGGGTAGCATCAACATTAGTCTTGCAAAGAGTACACTCATTAAAATGAATGAGACTTAAGTTAGTCACAACTAAATTAAAGCCGATTCCTTCCAATGGGTCTACTCTACATAGGACTAATGTGGGATACTACCCTGAGTGCATGTAGGCTGCACACAGTGGGAATGCACTTAAATGTTATTGCAGAGCTGCTAGTGGAGGCTGATGCAGGCTTCATCCTATTCTGCTATATGGTATGATCAGTGGAGGCTGGTGGCTCCGATGCCAGTGGGGCTATGCATCTATCCTTGGTTTCAGTGAGAGCCATTCAGAACCCTAAAGGAACTATACAAGGTGCTCAACCCTATGACATCAGCACCTTGAGTAGCTTCTTTAGAGTTCTGACTCATTCTGTCTGAAACCCAGAGTGGATATGATGTGGTTATGATGTGATAAATAAAAAACAAATCATAAAATTATGGTTTCTTGTTGCAACCATTTTATTATTATTATTATTATTATTATTATTATTATTATTATTATTATTATTATATCACCCCATAGCTGATGCTCTCTGGGTGGTTTACAAAGATCAAAGCAGCCTTTCTCAGTCCAACAGCTTTCAGATGGTTTGGACTGCAAGTCCCATAATTCCCAAGCATGGGAATTATAGGAATTTGCAGTCTAATGCATCTGGAGGGTGTGAGGTTGGGGGAGGCTGCCTTAAGATAAAACTGCCATGGTAGTTCAAAACATCTCCTGGCCTAGGAGCACTCCCTTTATTATTTTAAATAATCATTACCAAGGCTTTCCGTGGAATGCTTTAGGTTTCAGTTTTATTCCTCGTTTACCTGAGGGAAATTTCCACTGAGCTCACAGTGGGACTTAACTCAAAGTGGCTGTGCTTACGATTTCTTGGTTAATAGTCAGCTAACAGCAATGCAGTCCCCCCCCCCTTTTCTTCATTTTAATAAGTTGGAGTTGCTTGTTTATTTACTCTTAGACCATGAGCAACAAACAAGTACAGATCATTACACTTGATAGATCAGTTAATCACTGCCAAAACCGGAGCACATATTGCAGATCGAATAAAACATTCATTTGATACTTAAGGGGGTACTGTGGGAGTTATATTCTTTGTGAATGACTCCCATGAAAATACTGGTAATATTGAGCACATTTCTCAAGGCAGTTTGCAAATGCCGGATTTCTTTCTGCTACTTTGTCTATGCTGTTTTTCAAACTTTCTCCTTCCCACCTAATTGTACAAAATGTAATTCCTACCATAACTATTTCCTAAAATTATTCATCTGCCTTTCTTCTAAGTAAACATCCATGGGATCATCCTGCATGTAGGTTAGTTCTGTTGCTGGATGATCCATCCCATAATAGGATACAGCTATTTAAAGAGCCAAAATCCATATTAGTGGAGTTTTTAACTCCATATTAGGCAGTATTTAAAACTGGCAATATTTAGGGTGACATTTAAAGTGGATTGCTATTGCAGTGGGTACCTTTGCATTGGCAGATATAATTGCACCAGCTATCACCCTCCCACAGCAGGCATGGGGGTGGGCACAGGTGGGTCAAAGTTAATTTTTGTAGAGGTAATCTTTATTCCACATGTTAGATTTCTAAAAGAGAAATGATTTCTAATCAAGTCTCTCTGTGCTTGTAGCCAAGAAGGTACAATTCATGGACAAACAGAAGGCATTGAAGACTTAAGGTAATTCCATAGTTTGCAGATGTGCACACCTTTAGTAAAAAAAAGAAAAGCCTAAGGGGGAGCTCTCCCGCCCCCCAAAAGCACCAAAAGGCCTGAACTGCATGGGATGTTGACTGACTGAGAGAAAGAGAGAAAATGTCAACCAGAAGGAGAATGGAATTGTCAGGACGCAGACAAGCTGGAGCGTGTTCAGAAGAGGGCAACCAGGATGATCAGAGGTCTAGAAACAAAGCCCTATGAAGAGAGACTGAAAGAACTGGGCATGTTTAGCCTGGAGAAGAGAAGATTGAGGGGAGACATGATAGCACTCTTCAAATACTTAAAAGGTTGTCACACAGAGGAGGGCCAGGATCTCTTCTCGATCCTCCCAGAGTGCAGGACACGGAATAACGGGCTCAAGTTAAAGGAAGCCAGATTCCGGCTGGACATCAGGAAAAACTTCCTGACTGTTAGAGCAGTGCGACGGTGGAATCAGCTACCTAGGGAGGTTGTGGGCTCTCCCACACTAGAGGCATTCAAGAGGCAGCTGGACAACCATCTGTCAGGGATGCTTTAGGGTGGATTCCTGCATTGAGCAGGGGGTTGGACTCGATGGCCTTGTAGGCCCCTTCCAACTCTGCTATTCTATGATTCTATGAATGGAGTGGCTGGGAAAGGAGGAAGGATGGAAAAACACATAGCTATAAAAAGAGGTATGGAGTCATTTCCTGTTTCAGTCTTGGGAAGCTATTTTTAAATATCCCCTGGGATGGAGGAGAGAGCTGCCTATGGAATTCAATGGGTAAGTGCAGAATTTTAATGTAGCTGGGTTTTGGCATAAATGCGTCTGTTCTGCGCACCCCCCCCCAGTTGCCAAAATAGCTTAATGTGGACTAAGCATGCTCAGTGGGCATGGAATGCTGATGGACTACTGAAAGAAGGGGGAAAAAGGAAAACTGGGGTCTGGGCTGAGATGTAGCCTCCCCTCTTATAATGGTATATTTCATATTAATGTTCCTATCCTAAACATTTTTTCTCATCCTCTTGATTTTGTTGGAGTTTTCTTTCAAGTAAGTAAGCTTAGATTGTAGACATTTTAATTTCCACTTTACGAGTCAGTTGTAATTTGTAGGGCTGTGCTCTGCTCCATTTTGGGGCGTGGAAGCAGTATCGGAGCAGGATGCTTCGCTTCCATTAAAGGCAGAGCTAAAGCAAGTTGAGGCGGGGCAAAGCATCACAAAGCAGACCGCCCATTTGCGGAGCGATCTGCTTGTCATGAAGCTCCGCCTGCCATTTTGGAAGTTTTTCCCCATAGGATTGCATTGCGCGAAATAAGCGTTTATAACTTTTTTGTTTTTCCAGCTACATCCCTGAAACTTACTATGCATAGAGAGTGATGATTGGGGTGGGGGGTGTCATTTGTGTTGATTTTCAGAAGTTTTTGTCATACAGTTTGCTTGCTATTAATTTTTATAGAATGGCTAAAATGGGAGGGGGAAGTGCTTTTTTTCCACCTTGATGATTGACAGATTCAACGCCCAATCATGATAAGTGATCACCTGATGTGAAGCATCCTCCAATCCCAATGTTGGAGGGGGGGGGGAATAAACAAAATGGGTTACTTAGTAACTTGGGATACTAGTTACTAACTTTGATTTCTTTGTCTTTCAATCGGACTTTCTTCAGTGTTTTAAAGTAGTAGACTCAGTAAACTCTCACACACAACCTTAAATCATATACTAAGTAAAATAACAGATATGCAACACACCACTGCAAGGTACCAACCATAACCTTGGGGAACAACTGAATAGATGTGGTGCAAGGGGATGATGTCCATACGGCATGTGGACGTGCCCAGTGCACACTGCCCTGCCTTGGGGGTCATCAGAATCCTTGAAAGGGTAGCCAGTGGAAAAGCCAATGAGTTGTACAAGTTGAAGTGTGATGTGGCTTCTCAAAGGCAGGCACCTAGACAGGACCAGCCAAATGAGTTCACTGTCCCGCTGGGCACGTCCACTTTCCCCTTACTGGTAATAAAGTCAGACAAAGCCTTTTTTTAAAAAAAATATTGTTGTTGTGATTATTACTAGATTCAGCAACACTGCTGCTTTTACTTCCACCCCTCCTGTGTTTGTTTGTTTGTTTATTTATTTATTTATTAAATTTATATACCACCCCATAGCCAAAGCTCTCCTGGCTTTCCCTCTTCAGTGAAGTCAGGCAGGCTTTCATTGTGGTTCAAGTTCTTATTGTTGTTGTGATGATGATGATGATGATGATGATTACTATTATTGTTATTATTGTTGTTTAATAATGGCTGTGATCACAGTGCAGTCAATCAACTCTGAAGCAAGGAAGACAAAGGTTTACTCTTATCCTCCTAGCCCCCTATTAGTTATGGGATGCAAAAGGCATCTCTCTGTGCTATTCCTGCCTCACAGGGCTGGTATGCATTACTTGCTTTGAATGGCCTGGAAAGTGAAACAATCCTTGGCTCACTTACTTGTGCCCCCAGAAATGTCTGCTGCATGTCTGCCTTCCCACCTCCACCTGGGTGCTGTCATTGTGGGGTATTGGGATCTGCTGGGACTTACTTCCCCATAGATCTATGGCATAGTTGTACATCGTGTGTGTGTAGCACCTCTCTGCCTGCATCTCTGCCCTCCTGGTGCCTGGGAGATGTAGCTGGGCTGTGTGGGTCAACCCCACAAGCCTCTTGCATGCTTGTTCCCGGTGCTTCAGGGGCATAGCTTCCTGCTGCCTCTCCTCTTCTATGCCCGCCTTACAGGGCTGGTTTGTGTGTGTCTTGCTTTGACTCAGGGCATTAGTCCTTCCTTCTTCATGATGAAAAGGCAGCTGCATTGCACTCACCCTGTTTAAGATTTCTTGAAGTTCAGTGTGTGCATTTTTGAAGTGTTTAACCTGAGATGCAGATTCTTATTTAGATATATCTTTAAAAATTCCCCCCAAATCAGGAGATGCTTGGATTTGCTTCAAACTGGGCATGAATGCGGATACGTTTGTAAGGTCTCATGGTGCCAATTTTGTCTGTTTCTAACTTGAAAAGTGACGGAGATGTTTAAAGATTTGTTAATTGGGGTTAGGTTTGAGGCTTAAAATGTTATTAATTCCCTAAAAATCAGGGTATGCTCAGATTTCCTTCAAACTCAGCATGAATAAGGATCAAGGTGGAAGCTGTGATGGTGCCCATTTTCAATTTCTAACTGGAAAAATGATGGAGATAATAACTGCATTTCTGAGAATGGGGGCAATATTAGAAATATTTCCCCAAAATAAGGGGATGCTCAGATTTGCTTCAAACTTGGCATGAATAAGGATCAAGGTGGAAGTTGTGATGGTGCCCATTTTCAAGTTTCTAACTGGAAAAATGATGGAGATAATAACTGCATTTCTGAGAATGGGGGGAATATTAGAAATATTCCCCCAAAATCAGGGCATGCTTGGATTTGCTTCAAACTGAGCATAAATGTGGATACATTTCTAAGGTCTCATGGTGCCAATTTTGATGTTTCTAACTTTAAAATTAAAAATGTTATAGGCATTTGACATTTTCAATGCAAGTCTAGGGGGGGGGGAACACGGAGCTCCGATCTGGAACTGGAGCCCCGCAGCGGAGCGGACCATAGGCGGATCGATGTGGGGCGGAGCGGACCTGATCCGGAAGTTGCGGATCAGGATCCAGAGCAGATTGGGGGGCATGCACAGCTCTAGTAATTTGTATGTTAAAGGTGCCTTTCCTTCGAGTAACCACAGGAGTTCAACAATGTGGGTGGGAGGCTTACCTCCTCACGTCCTCTGTGATGCACAACCAGAAGCAAAGTGCAGATTGCACCAAGTTATTTCCTGTCTGATAAATGTCTGGTGTGAAAACAACCTTCGTAGATCGTATGCTGACCTTTGATAGGCTGATGTAAGCAGTGACATGATACTTTTATACATGTAAAATTATCGCCTCATAGATTGATCTAATGAAGGGCATATTCAGGATTTTCTGGGTTGTGTTTCCATACCTCCTTCCTAAAGTTTCAAATAAACATTTTTATATGTTCCAGTTCTTTTCACAGTACATTAAATGGTATCATCTTTTCCCCAACTACACCCACGTCATAGCAATTACTCAAGTTCCTGAGTGATTCAGTCTTTTGTATGTTATCGTTGCCACTTCCTGGGGGAAAGAAAAGTTCTAGCCATGTGAGAACAATGACATTTTTGTTAGTAGTGGAAATTGGTAATATGAATAAAATAAATTCATTTTATTTCAATGGCATCAAACCCCATCCATTAAAATGAATGGAGTTTGTACAACAGTGGCTTTTGATGGATTGCATCCAAAGACAGAATTGATTTGCCATCTTATTCATTAAGACAAAATGGCTCCTATCTAAATAATCAAGTAATTAATCCATCTTGACAGCCATAACAGCTACTGTATTTGAAAATGTTAGATGCCGGTAAAGCCCAAATAGAAGATACTGTATAAAAGTCCAAAGAGGGACATTCATGCAAGGTTTTATGTAATCTCCTCATCTTTTAGTACTATATAAATTATGTAAGTGTATAAAATATGTCACTTTCTTTAGTTTCCAAGGTGAGAATTTAAAGTACACTCTGCTAAACTTAATTGTAAAGTAATTTATTAGGAAATCCGCTTAATGAAGACATCTTTGAAAGAATCTACCTAAGTCCAATTACAGCTAATAAGAAGAGCTGACATTTAAAGGTGACAGTAATTCAATTAATGTGGATTCTGTCAAGTGATTTAATGGTACTTGGGTTTATAATTTTTCCAGTCTCTGAGAGTGGCAGTGGATATGGTAAAATCTATGATAGAATTGTTTCTATCTGTTTATTAGTGGCCATTCTGATAGTGTAAGTTTGACTCTTGAGTTTTATTTTATTTTAGTGGAACATTAGTTATACCAGTGTCACACAGATGTAGATAATTAATTGCAAGTCATTCACATGCATTAATTTGTCTTTTATTCTTAGTAACTAGAAGAGGCCATTGGGTGGTCTATGGATCTAAATCAATAAATGCTGGTTGCACTTGTCCAATTCAGGAACAGGAGCCTTGTGGTACAGGCAATGTAAGTCAGGGAGCCTAGTAGTGGGATTGCTGAAGGAATGAAGACAAAGTAGGTACTTGGTTTGAGAAATGGGATGAATGGATGGGTGGAGATAGACCCATTTGGAAAAGAAAGATGAGAGAGTTATAGTTTGAGAACTGGAAGTGGCAAGAAGAAAAAGTGACCAGAGGCCTCACTTAGGGATAAGAGGGACTCAGTATTTCTGGAAAAAAGGGGAATGGACAGGCAAGAGACTGTGGGCCAGAGGGCCATGTAGTTAAAGGTGTAGATGGTGCTGGTGCTGAAAAATATATTATCATAGCAAAATCAAACCTACTGTGAGATCACAATGTTTAGACACTTAACAATGTACCCATCCAGCAGTTTTGGATTACGTTTATCATGAGTGTTTGTGACAGAATAGGGATTCTTTGATATACGGTCACCTCTTTGCTCAACAGTCTCCCTTCCTCAGCTAGTTGTTGGAGTCATCCCAGCTTATCATACTGCAGGTCTTCAACTTAAATAGTGAAGCCACCCAGTTGGGAGTAGTTCAGGGTGTCATGGCCACCATGGCCACGGATCTGGATTCTGGCCCCATTCATTCAGCAGGGTGCCCCCTTGATCTGGTTGTCCTGCTAAGTGGGATGATGGTGATCTGGGTGTGGTGGAACTTTCTATAGTTCTGTTGCCATGGTCAGATCACTTCTTGGTACAGTTCAGGGTTACGGGAAGGCAATGAATTTGAATGGTTTCTTGAAGTCACTTGGGGATTTTCCTATTTCCTTGTCAGGAGAGAGCCTAACTAGGTGCTCTGATAGCACCCATTGCTCATGATTATGTCAACTGGGATTCAATGTAATTGTGTAAATACTAAATGAATAGAGGGAGGGTTTGTGCATGTGTTCTGGTATGTGAATTATTATTGTTTACTTGTAGCATTTCTCTTGCTCATAACAACTGTCTTGTTTTTTTTGCCAAAAGTTATATACAAATGTAAAAGATGTGATTAGCTACAACACTTTTAAACCCTATTTAGAACAATGAAATTGGAAGAATTCTACAGGTGTGGGAAAAACAGGAGGAAACATTGGTTAATTAATTTTGACTAGAGTAAGGAAGATTTTGACTAGAGTAAGGAAGATTCTATCTAGCCTTGTTGTATTATTAATTGATACATGCATGGTCTTCCCTCCATGAGTGCAACATCTAGTTGAAACAGGAAGACAAGTCACTGTTTGACATAAATTGCTGATGCATCACAGTTGTCTTTGTTTCAGCAATGTTCATTGCCCTCAGCTTCTGCAGTGAAAGCATAATTAAAAGGAGAATGGCCAGTTTGCAATTCTAAAATGGTTACTCAATACTTAGTTGAGAATTCAGCAAACTATGTGTCAGAATCTGAAACTCTAACAAGACTTTGCATGTTCCTCAGAGACAGGGATGTGGAACAGCCCTTCTCTTCATCAATAAGTAATACAGAAACAATCTCAATTTCATATTCATCAGTCTAATATGTTGAAAAGGTGGAAATTTCTGCAAGAACATAAATAATAAATAAATGGTTAAATGAAACTTTGGAAATCATATTGTATAAACATCAACTTTGTAGTATCCAAGTGAGAAAGGGAACAGCATTGTGAGTGAATAGGGAAATCTTTTCTTTGGAATGTTGTTAGAGAATATGACATTCCAAAACAAATGTTGAATTTATGTTAATTCTTTTAGAGCAGGATTGGTGAACCTGTGGTATTTTAGTTTTTGTTGGACTCCTATCAATCCTAGCCAGCATGGTTGATGGCCAAAGATGAATGGGAACTGTAGTCCAACAATATCTCAGGTATCACAGGTTCACCACCCCTGAGCTACAATATATGCCATTTTGATGAACGACTGCAACTCCTTTGATTACAATTCTGGAAGTTGCTTATTTTAATTTTATAAAAAGTTTGCTAAATAAATGGAAGGCGTTTTGTTGGGCCCAGAATTCAGTTGAAATCCACTGTTTCACCAGATTGCCTGAATTTAACACCATTTGGTTTAATTGGCCTATTTGGCTATTTGTAGTTTGTTTTTCAAAAATTTAAGCAATATTTAACAATGTTATCCAACTTAATATGGACAGAATTATGCATTTCAAGTTTCAAGCAGAAATTCAGGCCATCCACCCATTTTTAGAAGAAGGTCTGAATATAAACCGCTCCCCCCCACATACATTCAGCTCTCAAAAACTGTCTAGATTTCTCTCCCCAAAACAAAACCATCAAGTAATAAGTCTTGAAAAGGCATGTTTAGATAAGGTTGAAAAGACTCCCATTGAGAAGTTGGGCAGTCAAATCAAATAAATGTGCACAGGTTATTAAGGTACATTCAAAAAGAAGAAGGCAGTAGTGTGAATGATTCAATATATACAAAGCGCCCAAAGCACACGCTACACAAAATACATAGTGATGAATAGTAACAAATAACATTTATTTACAATATATAACTGATGCATGTCAGCTGCATGTCATTAATGGCCAACTACCATTTGTCCAACAAAACTGTGTAAGAAAAGTGCTCCCAAATAGAAGTCATTTTACAATAAATATTATTTCCATATATAATATACAAAATCACAGTCACAATTATTTAACACGACACAGTGCTAATAATGACATCACATGAATACCCTTTTAAACATATATTTTTAGAATAGAAGGTTATTTTTGTTATTTTCTGGTTCTTATATGCATTATAAAACTTTACACGACAGGTCTCCATGGTTATTAAGGTAACCATATGAAGGGCCCCTGTATCTTTAATATTTGTATAGAAAAGCGAATTTCCGCAGGTGTCATTTGTAGGCATGCAGCACCTGGTGAAATTCCCTGTTCATCACAGACATTAAAGCTGCAGGATCCCTGCCCTCTCCTGTATCTGGTCACTCTTGTCACTCCTGCAGCTTTAACTGTTGTGATGAAGAGGGAATTTCACCAGGTGCTGCATGCCTACAAATAACACCTGCGTAAATTCGCTTTTCTATACAACTGTTAATGATAGAGGAGTCCTGTCCTCCTTTTCATATAGTCACCCTAGAGGGCATCAAAGAATAACAGATAATTGGGACAGAAAGAGATGACCTAAATGAATGACAATAATAGACTCCTGGCACTGAGAGTATAATAACAGAAGCAGCTGTTCTTGGTTGGTGTCTGAAATACTTTGAAAATCTATAAAATATGTAGGCATTCTCCATCATTATGCAGGCTGGACAATTTTGTGAGGGATTGTAAGAGAGTGGAGACCAGGTTTGCTCCCACGTTGCTTACTTGAAGATGAGTATGGCATTCAAGATATGAATGGGGGCAGGACACCAAGGAAAAACAGTGAGTCCAAGCTGCAGGGATTATCAGGAAGAAAGTTTATCACAAGCTTAAAAAAAGTAAACAAAAAGTATCAACAAAAAAACCAGGCCACACTTACAGAATGTAAGGTTTTGGTCCAGTCTCACAGGAATTCAAGCTCCAAATGTAATTCATAAAGCCAGTCCAACTAGGGATGCATGAAGAATTCGTTTCAGTTCATTTTAAAGCAGTATTTGTTCCATTCTGTGTTTCTACAAGTTTCCAAGGTTGCTGTAGGAAGCTGTAGTTCCTGTTTTGCTAGCAGTGGGTCTCATGGGTGCAACGGAACTTGCAGAGGCGTAGCAATAGTACTGAACACTGTACACAGTTCTTAACATTTATTATGATAGGATTTTTGCTTCCAAATACTGATTATGGTGTTAGACTGAGGAATACAACAAAATGTTATTTGTATATGAGGGTGGAATTAAATTAGTATGCAAAGATGAGATGTGCACCGTGAAAGAACAAAAGGAGCATTAAAATAAAAATAAATCTTTGATGTTTCATTGTACCAAACATCCCTTTATTCTTGCTTTCAAAAAACATACATTTGATTGATATACTACATTGGTATGCAATGACCTTGTTAATAGATTGAATGAGTACCTTTCATTCCAGGTGTGCACATACTGTTATCCATCTCATCCTAGTGTTCTATCAGTAATCAGTGCAAATCAATGAAAACATGAGCACATTTAATTTAGAGGCTGCATCTTTAAGTTGTATTAAATTACTTCATTAGGCTTCTCTCACAGATGCATTGTCAACAAATAGCCTGCTCCCAAAAAGCTTAATAAAATTCAGTTTCTCTTTTCTGTGGTGCATCTTCTTGCAAAGAACTATATAACTGAATGTATATAACAGAAACATATTTATAGTGTCTGCTGAATACCTGCATGGAAGTTCGCTGATATACCTGTTGATCAATCCCCCCCCCCCACATACCTGTCCACATGAGAAAGGACATGAGTCAGAGAGTGATACAAGGGGAGCTTCCAGCTGGAAAGCTCTTAGAGCTGCTGATCAAAAGAAACTGTACCGCTTTTTCATCTTTTCTTCCTTATTGGATTTTGCTTTTGTGGAAAGAAAAAAAGATGGATGAGGTGGTGGGAAAACATGGAAGGCTTACAAGTCGAAGGTGACGTTGTTTGGGTCCTTGGCAAATTCTTGGCAATTCTGTGAGTGAGGCAGTGTGGTTGCATGACAAAAATCCTCATCTGAAAGCAACTAAGATATCCTCAAAAAGTGGAAGACAATTAAATATTCTCCAGGAGTTACTTTGCTCAGTGCCAGGGAAAAAATAGGTTCTCTCAAAGTATTTATTTATTTATTTATTTATTTATTTAAAGTAGCTTTTTCTCAGCTCCGGAAAGAGCAGTTTTCTTGTTGCTGTTATGAAGCTAATGAGTCTCAATTGCCCATTGAAAACCACATCGGCCGAAAATACTTTGCATTACAAGAGACATATTTCACGACAAGATACAGTTGCTGAGAAAATGCATCCAGCCACCTGTTACCATGAGAATTGTTAGCTCAGGCTCAGAAAGAACAGGGAAGCCCGAGGGCTGACAGATGACATCACCACCCTTTCTGTCAAAGAGGTCATGGCGCTTCGCCCGTGTCTGTCCTCCTCCATCCAGTTCACCGCTGCTGTTGAAAACAAAGATCCAAATGCTTCTATTAATTTGAAAATCATGCTGATTTCTGCACCAGCTTTACCAGACTGACTGTAGCCTGCCATCCAGCAGGAATACAGTCAGGGAGGGCAGAAGGAAGAGGTTCCATAGTACCACATTCCAGACTAAATTCTCCCAGTCATGGCCTGTTTCCTATTCTCTGAACGTGGAAACAGGTTCAGATGTTTACAGAAAGGTACATGTCCCAAGCGAGTGTGGTAATATACAAGACAATGAATTTTTTTCATGGAAAAATAAGTACATATGCTATCCAAAGCAATTCACAGTGGGCACTATAAGGAAACTTTAAAAGTGGACGGGATACATGTTTCTATGGCATGCATATTTTATGAAACCATAGGGACCCTACATCTTTTCTCATAAAAGTTTAAGTGCTTTCAATTTTCTAATCCAGTGATTTAATATGAAAAAAATATTTTACCTTCATGGAAAGTTACTTGCAGTGGGGAAATTCAACCTTAAGGTTTTAGAGAAGACTCCTAAAGATGCCTCCTGGTTGCTAAATAGTCCAATTCATTTTAATATAGATGGATTGCAGCCTTGGGATTCAAAATTGGAGCTGAAACAAATATTTTCAAATATTCAGAGGCCGGGCAATTTTCCCTTGCTAATTTTGCACAAGTTTTGAATTCAGCATTTTGAGTGTAAAATTTTGAATACTTTAGAATTATCCGTATCTTCTGAGATATTGTCAAAGTCAACATTTGACATATGAATCCTCATAAGCTTACTGTCATCTTTTATTTTGCATTCCATATTACCCATCAAAAACTGATGCATACTAATTATCATTGGATGGTTATTTATTAAATACTGACAAACATTAAATGCTGCAGTCATCAAATCTTGTTAGATTTGATTGACAAGTTGTTTTCAAAATGTTTTCTGGGGGAACTCTTGTTTCCTTAGAAGTGTATTAGGGGCTCCTCAAAGTAATTATGATAGTAACAATGGAGACGCTTCCTCAACTGACGCCTTGAGCATCACTACTGATCTTCCTCTGCATGTGCAGCCACAGGGGAATGTTGGGTCTGGTTTTGTTTTTGTTTTTAATTCCCCCATAATATTTTTTATCCTCACAAGAACTCTGTGAGGTAAGTTAGGCTGGAAGTAGAGAACTCCAAGTCAAAGTAGGGATATGAACCGGCATCTCCCTGGTCTGGCACACTGGCTCTGTTGCAGCCTCTCAGTTCACCCTCAGTTCAGGGTTAGATGGACTGCTAACATTGCACAGATACACCTGGAGTACTGATATTGCTGAATTTTTTAATTGGTCAGCTTGTTGGCCAATACTCATGCATGCTCATTTTTATAGCAAACCTGGATTGATGTGATACAAATTCACTGGTAAGTTCAGAATTGGTTGCAAACTTCAGAGCATATGCAGTAAAGTAGTACACAGATTCCCCCTCTCAAATGTTTCACTTGTTCTACCACCTAGATCCCAAAAAAACTTCTCTTGGAGCAGTCTCCTTAGTAGCTTCCCTGTCTTAGAGCAGTATTCTTAGCGGTTATTGTTTCTGCCACCATTGTTGGTGGCTCCATGAGAAGGTGGAGGACGAGGACTCTGAGGTGTCCATTTTCATACTGGCAATTGGTGAGGGGGAGTTAAAAAAATGGCATGACATCATCATGTTATGTGGGCAGGCCACATGAAAACAACCAATTAGGAAGGAGGCATAATGTGGAGACACATGGTATCAGGCCGCATGAAAACAATCCATTAGAAAGGAGGTACCATGCCACACTACACTAAACAAGATTTCATATTAAAGGAGAATTCTCATCTAAGCCTACATGGACAAATTCGTTAATGACGAATTCACTCAGGACATGTGTGCCCATCACTAATCTGGAGATGTCCATGCAATAATTGACCCATTTCATATATTCTGGGGTCATTTGGATGGCTACACTTTGCATGCTAGAGGAACCTCCTCTTCTCATTTGAAGTGTACTCTTGGTCAATGTTGATGTAGACCAAGTATGAGGTCCAGGGCAATTGTGCTCCCTCCCCCAAAGGGACTCGATACAGGCCCACTGCCCCCTTCAGGCATACAATATTTCCTTGAAGGAAAATGTGTGAACCAGTACCTCTCCTTTCCCATGATTTTCAAGTTTAATTATTTATTTAACTCATATATATCTCAGTTTGCAGATGCCCTTGGGGTGGTTTCCAATCATAAAAACAAACAAACCCAAAACAACAATAACATAACAACTGAAGCAATGAGTACAACAATGAAAACATCAAAATAGTAAAATATTAAAAATATTCAAGATTAATAATCAGAACAGCAGATTAGACATTAAATGCCTGCTAGAAGAATGGAGTCTTAATCTGATATCTTAAACATACAATGAAGATACTAGGTGGATCTGCCTGGGAAGGATATTCTTATATGTTTTTTATAAGTTCAGGGAATTGTTTGAATAGAAGAGTATTTAATTATGTGAGCTTATTCTAGAAATCTTACTTGGTACTGTGCAGCTCACAGAAAATCTAAACAACAATTGCATTTACTATGTGTAAGAAACAGACTGGAGTCTCATTGCTTTAACTGGAATTGACTTCCAAGTAAGTATGCTCAGCCTTGAAGACTGACACATCCTGAGTCTAATCATGTGTACTTGGAAGCAAGTTCTACCTATTCCAACAGAATGAACTTCCAGGTCTATAAGCTGAAGAACATAGAAGCCAAAGCCTTACGCAGTCTCTCAGGATCAGCTTCACTTCTCCTGAATATTTATTATTATATAATTTACTATATATGGTAATTTAATATATACATATGAAGGTTTTTGAAGAGCTCCTGGTTTTGGGTTGCAGGTTTTTTTGATTGATTAATAATGTATTTGTTCACCTGTTCTAAAATTAGTCACTTATATTGTTAGAAATGCTATGTAAGGTTTTCCACACATACGCCACAAGCTGAAAACGATGTTTGATGGTTGATTTGCATTTTCCTAACTTGGGACATGATCATTAAGCACAAAATCTTGACAACTTCGAACTATTTTCCACAGTACTGTGAAGCTGTGCACTAGGCCTTCTTAGTACTGACAGATCTATGCTGTAACACTGTATAAGAGGTAGAAAATAGGATGAAGACTAGATGGCTGAAGGAAATAATGGGAACAAAAATAATTCTAAACAAGTAATTATGTATTGAAGATGTTTATATAATGAGGTTTTCTGGTTCTTGCTAATTGCCCAGAGAGCAAAGTTAATTAATCACTTATAAATTTAACTTGCCTTTTGGATGAATGATGGAATTTTCCTAGCCTCTGAGGGAAATGCTTTCTTAATAAGCATATATCATTAAACAAAAATTAAACAAATCATTAAACAACGTTAAGGCTCTACAGTTTTCAACCAAGCACCAAAAAGCAGGGGATTTGGGAGTTAAGGCTCACAAGCCTTAACGCCACATCCTCCCTAAGGAGGCAGAAAGTGCCAGTGAAATTCTCATTCTCCCAAAGCAGATAAACCATGAGGACAGGATGGAGAATAGGATATGCAGAGGTGACTGTGGGGTTGTGGAAAACTGATGACAAACAACTTAGGGCCACCTACATCTCATGTCCCTGTAAATAATCAGCATTGTAGAACTCATTATACATCTCTTAAGAAAAAAGCTGCTTTTCTCTATATCATTTCTAAAGGAAGCCAATCCATTTATGATTGTAGAGTATTATTTTAAGAGGCACTTAATGAAGGCAACAGCCCTGTCCACAAGACAAAACAGCATATTGGGGGCAGCGATCTCTGACCTTGACACCTTCATTGCCTCTTACTTATGTCAGAACAGGCCTGTTCTCTTACAGTGTAGAGCTCAGGGCTGTCAACTTAATACAATCTCCTTGTTATGGAAGTTCAAACATACAGACAAGCATAAAGACACTGGCTTTAGATGATATAAATAAATGTGGCCAGAACTTCATTCCAATGAATTGCAAAATGAAGCAAATAATTTGCCATTTCATCTAGATGTATGCATACCAAGTTACACAACAATTTGCTTTGTGAGTCATAAAATATGTAACTGTCAAAATCCAGAGGTCATAAAACATACACATATTTACCTGGAGAAACCTTGCAACAGTTCATGCAGATCCAGTGATGCCAACTTCAAATTGCAACATTACAAAACAGGTGTGTGTGTGTGTGTGTGTGTGTGTGTGTGTGTGTGTTTATTTATTTACTGAGGTCAGCTGCAGGTTATGGTGAACTGTGAGCAACGATCAATTTTATTGTAAAATGAGAGGCCAACGTTAAACTCAAATACACATAGGTTTGGTGATACCTAACGTTCCGCATACCAAGCTATTCTAATACAAACATAGTGCATTGAAATTGGACAATCCTGCCAATGGCTTAATTCTTCCTAAAACACTGGCTCAAATGGGTAGATCTCAAAAGCTCAGGAACTGATCAGTGTTTAGAGGAGGGTTGTTAACCCTCATGCCCTAGAGCCAAATCTGGCCACCTGGGGTCTCTGGAGTTCTCCATAAGGCAATTCTCCCTTCCTTTTGCCCCCACTGCTAATCATCTGGTAGTTTCTGAGCCTTTGCCTAGGTTCTCCCATTCTAAAAGGTTGAAAAGCTTCCCCTGAAGCTTAGTTGCTGGTAGTAAGAGCTTTAAGCTAAAATATACGAGTATTTTTAGGATGTTGGTGTGATGTTTTACTGTTTATTGCTATTTATCTAGGATGAAAGTGCTGTTTGGATTTTGAATGGTAGCAATGGTAAGTGTTTAATGCTATTGGGAGGGGGAGTGAGTGCATGGAATGTTGGAGTGGATGCTATTGGCTCTTGAGTTTCAAATGTGTGGCAGTTAGCAATTAGAAGGAGTTGGGAGTTGGGAGTTGACAGAGTGAGAGAGGTCTGGGTTTGTCTGCTGAAGGTTTAGATCAGAGTAGGATCAACATTTTATTGTTTTGGGAAAAGAGGGAATAGGGGGTGATAGATTTGATTAGTGAGTAGAGTAGATGAGATACTGTATTGTAACAAACAAGTATTGCATCAAATGAAACCACAAGATTGATAAACTGCATGAACTTACTTATTGTTAAATAAAAGTTACTTCATTTCCTAAACTGGATTGGATTCTTACAGTAACTGAGGTAAGGTATTGGGATATATGGTGGCAGCGGTGAAGTAAAAGGGTGAATAGAGTGGAGCGCAGTGTGCTGGTCTGGTGGCTGTGGGGCCAAGAAGAGTCAGCGAAACACAGAACCAGTGAGCAGCAATATGCCAACTGAGTCCATGGTTGGGATCCTTTAATAGAGAGAAGTAGAAAGAAGTAGAGAGAAGTCTGCCTCCTGAGGAATCTGTATAACGAACAAGTAGCAACGGTAAGAACAGACCACGGAACAACGGACTGGTTTAAGATTGGGAAAGGAGTACGGCAGGGTTGTATACTCTCACCTTACCTATTCAACTTGTATGCAGAACACATCATGCGACGTGCTGGGCTTGACGAATCCAAGGCTGGAGTTAAAATCGCAGGAAGAAACATTAACAATCTCAGATATGCAGATGACACCACTTTGATGGCTGAAAGTGAGGAGGAGCTGAGGAGCCTTATGACAAAGGTGAAAGAAGAAAGTGCAAAAGCTGGGGCCGGATCTACACTACTGCTTTAAAGCGCTTTATAACAGTTATAAAGCGCTTTAACTGCTTTAAAGCGCTATAAAACTGTTATAAAGCGCTTTAAAGCAGTAGTGTAGATCCGGGTTGCAGTTAAATCTCAAAAAAACCAAGATTATGGCAACCAGCTTGATTGATAACTAGCAAATAGAGGGAGAAAACGTGGAGGCAGTGACAGACTTTGTATTTCTGGGTGCAAAGATTACTGCAGACGCTGACTGCAGCCAGGAAATCAGAAGATGTTTACTTCTTGGGAAGAGAGCAATGACAAATCTTGATAAAATAGTTCAGAGCAGAGACACCACACTGACAACAAAGGTCCGCATAGTTAAAGCAATGGTATTCCCCGTAGTAACCTATGGCTGCGAGAGCTGGACCATAAGGAAAGCTGAGCAAAGGAAGATAGATGCTTTTGAACTGTGGTGTTGGAGGAAAATTCTGAGAGTGCCTTGGACTGCAAGAAGATCAAACCAGTCCATACTCCAGGAAATAAAGCCAGACTGCTCACTTGAGGGAATGGTATTAAAGGCAAAACTGAAGTACTTTGGCCACATAAGGAGAAGCCAGGATACCCTGGAGAAGAGGCTGATGCTAGGGAAAGTGGAAGGCAAAAGGAAGAGGGGCCGACCAAGGGCAAGATGGATGGATGATATTCTGGAGGTGACAGACTTGACCTTGGGGGAGCTAGGGGTGGCGACAGCCGACAGAAAGCTCTGGCGTGGGCTGGTCCATGAAGTCACGAAGAGTCGGAAGTGACTGAACGAATAAACAACAAAAAGAAAGGAGACGCAAAGGAAGCGGTCATGACAGTTGGCCAACCCCCCTTTTGCCTTTGGGGGACCCATCTCATTTGCCTTTGTGTTGTTGCTGTGAGTGTAAAATTTGAACCACTCCTTTACCTGAGGCACACCTTGGATAGCTCCATTAGAGCTCTGACTGGTTCTGACTGAAACCCGGAGGAGATTCACCACCCCTCTGACACCAGAGCCACCAGCCTCCACTAGATACAGAAAAAGCTGTTTTTAGCAAACATGAGTGGAGAACATCTGTTTCTGTTTAGGAAGAGGGTTTTCTTTTTTAGTTTGCTTTGGCAAAGCAGCTTCCTGATACCTGCTATGATGCCTAGCTAGCTATGAGTAAGTGGTCAAAAGGGAAACTTTGTAATCGTGCATTTTTTATTACCACTTTTGTTTGCTTCTAGAACAGCACATTAAACGTCATCCTGATAAACATTTTTTTTAGTATCTACCAGAAAAGTATTCAATAATTCCCACTCTTGCTATTTAATATTAACTAAATCTCCCCGGGGTACGATTATCACATAAAATCTTTAGCCTGTTACTTCCAATCATCTAATTATACTACAGATGCCACAGTTGAATTTATAATAGAAACTGGGTCTTTTTCTTTCTGTAAGGAATACAATTCATTTGCATCTTCAGGGGGAGAATCTCAGGAGCGTTTGGTTATTTCTTTAGATGTTAGCAATGTTAACTGCTTTTGAAATAGCTTAACTTTGGAAACATCTATTTAAAAAATGATAGTTTTGACTATAATTTTATTTTAAATGCTCCTTATTTGAGTTTCCTAAAATAAATGTTCTGAAGGAACTTTAATGCAAAGCCATTTTAAAATGTGGTGTGTCTTACAAAGCTAATGCTTTCTAGGTCCCATTTTAGAAGGGGGGAATCATTAGAATAGGATTGCAGAAGCTTTTGCACCCTGAGAAGCTCTCAGGGGCTGGATTCCAAAGGCAAATGGGAGCAGAGCCAAAGGCAAAATACCAGCATATTTTTTTCTTAAAAGTTCTTACTGCCTATAACTCAGCATGAGGAGAGGCATCTCAATCTTTTAGAATGGTGGAAAAAGTGTATAGAACATCACAGCCGCCATTTTGGAATTATTATTTTTTAAGGAAAAGGAGCGCACCAGCGCTCGAACGACAGGTAAGGTGTTTTTTTTTCTTAAACACCCTCGCCCTTCCCCCATCCATGTGTTTACCTGTGAGGAGCTGGGACATAGCAGCGATGGCAAGCCACACGTTCTGCGGACCATCCCAAAATTGTGGAAAAATTGGAATTAATCCATAGGGCGATATCCCGGGCCAAGGGAGGGATCTTATCTCCGTGCTCCCGGGATGCCCTGTGCGTCCTATGGATGCAGAGGGATGATTCTGGGGCAATCACTAGGATATTGCCCCATCTAGCCATACCCTTAATCTTGGTTTGTACAGGGCACATAAACTGTCATCTCCCTCCCGCTCCTCAGCCACAGAGGAAGCTAGGGAACATGTCCCCATCATAATCCAGACCTTTCTCTCCTCTCCAGCACCATGATCCTCAAATTACTCTTGCCATGAGTGTCTACCATAAGGTACAGAGCCCTGCTCCTACCTACCCACCACAGATGACCCATGATCTCCAGATTCACAGTTTACATTAAATAAACTACAAGTGCCTAGGGCCAGATCTACACTAAGCAGGATATGACACTTTGAAAACATTTTGAAGACTGTATAGGGTGTGTGTCCTGGGCCCCAACAGTTGTCACTACTGTTGTAAACTGTTTTAAAGCGGCAGTGTAGATCCTGCCTAGGTTTCGTAGAACACAAGATATGATGCAAAATCTGCAGCCACTATTCTGATCATTTGTTTTGCCTGCTCCCACCTTGCAGTGTTTTTAGCCAATGGTTAATACACTTCTAATCTGGGTGCATTAACCCTTCTGTATATGTTACATCTTTTTGTGGTCTTCCCTGTTAATGGGCCATCTTCCATATAGGTCCAGAGTAAGATGCATATATTATGTATTCTATAGCTCCCATCTCTCCTTTATTCTGGGATTTTCACTGAGGTACATAAACAGAGAAATATAGCAGTTATGCAATGGAAATGTGAATACATAATTTCAGCGATTGGTTCAGCTCCCTGTCCCTAGGAATTTGACAGTGATCATTGCCATGTTCTCTGATTGCCCTCCAGGTCGTTTTCATCTAGAACATATCTGTTGCTAATTAGCGGCTTTGAACAATGCCGAGAAACAGGATAAAAATATTTTCTTTCAGTGTTGCCTACATTATTCCTAACCCCCTCCTGCCTCAACAAGGCACCACCTCAGGTCCTCCAGTGATGGATCAGCCCCTGACAAATGCAACAGCATAGCGTAGGCAATATCTGTTCAAAGAAGGTTTGCCAGTGGGATGCATATTAGAAGAGAAATGCAAACAATCAGAAGTCTTATATGTTGGCAGTTTATGTGTTGCTATAACACCAGATTGAGAGGTTGCCATAGCTACGGCACTGCTTTTATGGCTGCGACTGGCAGCCACCACATTTAACATTGTCTCAGCTTCTACATCAAAAGATTACAGGCACTGCTGCTAGTGCAGAAACATTTTTCTCTGGCACAATATACAAAATAAGTACTTGGAAACCATTCATTCCCATTTGTACGCCTCTGACAAATAAAACACATGCATTAAATGTTGTACAAAATTCTGCCCCATTCTTTGGTAGATTTTACTGTACTTTGCCATAAATGGTACAGTGCCATTTTAGAGTTTAGAGGAAAACACAGTCCCTCCTGCTACCCTTAGCGATACTTCCTCTTCATTATTCTAGTTGTTTACAAGGCTTAGTAGTAAGGATTAGAAGTGTAAGAGTCCAGCCGTTTGAGGCTTTTGAGGGGTCATTTACCCAGTTTTCCTTTCTTTTTGTTGAAGCTGAAATACTACCCCAAAGTCAAGGGTTTCTTGATGAACATCTCAAGGAAAGGATGAGATTATGACAGCACAATTGCATGAGTTTTTTTTTTGGTCCTATGATTCTGATTGAAAGCAGGATCTTTAAAAATAGAATACATGTTTTCTGTGTAATATATGAGAACTACAATTTTATTGTGTATTAAGAATACACATAAAGATTACATGTGAACAAACGTCCCATTTTATTTGAAGGAGGGGTGCATCTTCATGTGTACACCCTTTGCTCAGAGTGGAGCTCCAGCCTCCACAGGCAATTGCTATGATAAGGCACAAGTTAGAAGTGTGAAATTGAGCACTTTGGTTTTACTGATTTTAATTGAACTTAATTAAAATTATGAAGTAATTATGAAGTAGATTGCACTATTGTAAACCACAGTGTTGAAACGTGTGAACATCTTTGGATTCTTCATGCAGTCGGCTGCACATGGATGTTTTGATTAAGTAGCCACTTGTTTCATAAGTAAGTTGATATTCCTGAGGACTGCTAATACTAACAGGGCTGGCATAGTTCTCCCTCCGTTCTGGGTGTGTGTCAGGAACATGGGAAGGCTGTGGGTCCTGTATGCCCAAAGAAGGCTACCAAAGTTAGAGAGGTAAAGGCTACAGAGATCTCCACCTGTCTCTTAGCTTTTGGAGAGGGCGATCCAACAACTACTATGCCCCTGGGACACCCTCTCAGGGACTCCAGGATTGTAGCTGCAGGTTATATACAGGTTACATATAATGTGCTTATGCTCGCTAGATCTACACAACTGCTTTATAATGGTATTGAAGTGCACTGATAACCGTTGGGCTACAATCCCCATTCCATACACCGCTTTCATAGTATTATTTCCTGCTTTTTATTCTATATTCGTAATGATTTGGCACAAGGTGTAGATCTGGCCCAAGAATTCATATCATTAAGGACTGAATATGGTATATTCACTAGTTAGAAATTGCAATGCTTTTTGTGTACTGCTGGTAGCAATTCATGTCTTTCTATATTTACCCTGAGTTATATGTTTCAATTAAAATTCAAGTTCTTCCACTTCCAATACAAAGGTGGACTGTCTTGCCTCAATTCTCTCCCTTTCCTAATCTAGAAAGTTTAGATATGGGGATTAGGCAGAATGCTCCAGGACTTCCTAGTATTCCAAATGAAACAGAGCATTTATTCCATTCAAGTGCAATCCTATGCAGAAATAAGTTCTGCCGGGTTCAATGGGAGTTATTCCCTGGTACATGTGTATAGGATTGCAGCATGAATTAGTTAGTTGGACAACCATTTGCTATCTTGGCAAGTATAAATTCATGGGTTCCTTCCTATTATCCCAAATATCTTATAGTCTCTGTCTATCTTTCATAGTATATTTCAGTTCTACTGCATACATTGAAATCATTACAGTTCTATGCTATACTTAAGCCAAAGTTCTTTTAAGACCCCTGAATTTTACATTTAAATTGTTTGTAATTGTATTGTAAAACTCAGCTTATTTGATTGGTTTACTGATCAGATGACAGTTTATCATCTCTAATAAAATTGACTGCCTGACTTAAGGTTGGATGCAGATTTACACTGGATCAGCTATGCTAGTGGAAATGGACTTTCCTGCTCTCTCCTTCCCATGGCAGTCCCTCCAGCCCCTTGATTGATACTATGGTTGTTTATAGTGATGTTTAAATTGCAAAAGAACAGCAAAGCAAACCTCCTTTAATGCAACAGGTGTATTGTCCTGCTAATATGTGGCTAGTGAGTGATCTAAACTCTCAGGGATATCCATCTTGGCTTTGAACTTTATTACACATGAGCATCTTCACAGAACAGTAATTAGGTGTTTCTTTCCCTCATGCATCAGCTACTGGAGAAACAGCAAAAACAACCCCCTGGTATTTGATGACTCATGTCCTAGTTCTTGGTTTCACCTTTGTTGGCAGCTTGTGGAAGATGAAATAGCTCTGAAAGATCAACAGCAAGCTTCTCATGAGTTTAATCTCAGGGGAACAGAGAGAAAGAAAGACAGAACACAAACACACATACATACAGGGTTGGATCCAGAATTATGCTGGATGAACTGCACTAGGAGAAGTGTACTTCCCTGACCCTCCTTCTCAAGGCATCACCTCAAGCCCCAGAAAGTACTACACAGATAGTCAGGAGACCCTGATGAATGGGTCTGTGGTGTGTGTGTGGGAAATGAGGAACCCCCAAAATCAGAGAGAGTGAACTTCCATGAATGGAACCTTTCTTTTGTGGAAGGTCCCTTCCAATAATAATAATAATAATAATAATAATAATAATAATAATAATAATAATAATAATAATAATTTATTACCTGTCTCTCCCTCTGGATCAAGGTGGGGAACAACATAAAATACAAAATATTATAAAGTACATAAAACTGATTAAAATATGTAGTAGGCAGATTCTGGATCCAACCCTTTGTATCTTTTATTTATTTATTTATTTATTTAAGCTTTTTTTTCAACCAAAAAAGGCTCTCATGGCAGCTTACAAAAGTATTTCTTGACAGTCCCTGCCCACAGGGGATATTCATCTTGTTTTATTTACATTGGACTTCATGGTTATTTAATATCTTAAAAATCATTTTGACTTAGTTAATCCAGTTAATTAACTGTGGCCCAAATATATTTGTTATTTTTGTCACATTGGTCTCAAACAATTATTGCATAGTTTATAATGGTCTATGTAATTATGAGGACAAACTTCTTCTTTTATTTAAGTGAGCAATACACATCTCTACATACAACCTGTAAGTGTGGGTTGGGGGAAGCTTTAGACATGACTATCTCTAATATACTAAGGCTGCAATCCTATAGTCCCTGGGAAGATATGCCAGAGGCCATAGGATTTTTCAGATCTCCCCCTCTGAAGGTAGAGAGGGGGATCTGATCTCAGATTTCTCTGTGGTGGCAAAGGAGGCAAAAAGGTATGCCAGGGGATGCCAAGAGAAGTTCTGGGAGAGTTAGTTCTTCCCAGCATGGAACCAGGTCTCCTGTGACTCAGCTCTTGATCTGGCATAGATCAATGGCTTTCAAGAAAGGGAATTCACATAAAAAACCCCAGCAACATCTGGCCCCATGGATGGAAGAGGAAATAGAAACGCAGCTCCTCCTAATCTTCTGCCCTGCCAGGCTTGTAGCAGTAGAGCTTTGGATATATTAGGGGCTCTGATGTGAGAGCTTTCCATCATGGGGGTTAGGATTGCCCCATAACATGATAACAATGTAAATTAATATCAGTGTCTCTCAGCATTTAATTTATCACAAACCATGTTGCTTATTTATATAATCATGGGGAGAGGCCGTCTAATTGAATCATCTTCCTGATTTGGGAAATTCAGAGTTAAAGCATCCCTAACTGTTGTTGTTTTTATACTGTTTTTATGTTTTTTAATTTTTTTGTATACTTCTAATGTCTACTATTTTTAATTGTTGTAAACTGCCCAGAGAGCTTCAGCTGGGGGGCGGTATATAAATGTAATAAAATAAATAAAATAAATAACAGATGGCTGTTCAACCTCTCCTTGAAGACTTCGGGCAAGGGAGAGTCCACAACACCTTTAGGTCATTGGTTCCATTGTTGAATTGCCCTTACTGTCAAGAGGCTTCTCCTAATGACCACTTGAAAATGACCCTTCTGTAACTTAAGCCCTTTAGATCTAGTACATCCTTCTGAGACAGCACAGAGTCTTTGCCCTTTTCTCTGTGACAATCTTTCAAATATGCCTTCTCAGTGTTATTCATGCGATTTACAATTTCCCCTTTTTGTTTTAAGCTAGATGTTTTATAGTGCTACTGGAAATCTCTTTCTGCATGGTAATAAATCCAAATCTTATGCTGGGTTTAAATCACAGATACTTGAATGGAAGAGGTAAACATTCAGAAATTGCACTCTTGGTTGACAGTATGGCTGTTCATAGAAACTTTTAAGTTGCCAAAAGAACTGCAGAGCAAACCGCCTTTAGTGCAAGGAGCCCAAGATGTATTGTCCAGCTAGTAAACCCTAGGAAGTGATCTTCACTGTCAGGGTATACATTTTGGCTTTGAACTTTACTAAACAATGACATCTTCATGGAACAGTAATTAGACACTTCTTTGCTTTCAGCAGCAGCTACTGGTAAAAAGAAAGAAAAACTGGTATTTGATGGGTCATGTCCTAATTCTTGGTTGCCCCTCCAGTCTGAAGTTTTACTGGCAGCTTGTGATAGATGAAATAGCTCTGAAAGACCAACAGCAAAGGAACAGAGAGGAAGAAAGAACATATACAAAGGCAGGAGTGGATCTAGATTATGCAAGACCAACTGCATGAGCAGAAGTGGACTTCCTTGCCACCTCCTTCCAATGGAAGCTCTCTGAAAATACCACATAGAGTCAGGAGATCCTGGATGGAGCTCTTTGTCTCATGCAAGGTCCCTTCCTCACATGGAAAGCAGATTCTGAATGCAAACCACAGATGGGTTAAAAACAACCCTAATTGTTCATTGCTTTTTGCTTCTGTAATTTTGTTTTAAAGCTGGCAGGGGCACAACAATATTTCTGGCATTTCAGCTGCTGATAAGAGGAAACTGAATCAAACTGTTTGCTGAGTAAATCAAGGAGGAAATGCAGTCCAAGTCAGAAGGTGACATGAATTGCTCAAGTTACCTATAGCTACCAATCTAAGGATGTAACTGATAATGAGCTCTGGGTGTGTAGGTGTCATGGCACAGGACTGGGAGCCCTGAGAGACTGAAGACTCCAACAACAGTGAATCCAAGGAGGTGCCAGAACCAATTTCTGGTCCTCCTGAACTGAGTCCTACTGCCTCAGATCTCTTATCTTATCCACAGAACCCCCATGAGGTGCCCTTGCTCCAGACTCCAAGGAGTGTACCTTTGATTCCTCTAATGAAGAGAAAGCACGAGGAGCAGTCCCAAACCAACTCTTCACTGCCCAATAGAATTCAACACCTATAGGAAAAGGTTGCTAGACCTGTAACAGCACCTGAAGGGGTGGACCTTTAAGAAAGACTCTTCTGCCCTGAGTATAAATCCTGCTAGCTGCTCCCGAGTGCTGGTGTGACTTGTCAGTACTCTAGCTACAGGACTGCTTTCCACAGTCCTGAAATCTCTCCAAGTCCCATGTGACACTTGTAGTGCTGTGTATGGTACTAAACCTATTCCAATTGCCTGAGCCATCGCCCAGAGCAGCCATCAGAATTCCAGATGGAGCTAGACAACATGGAACCAATCCCCAAGCTAATCATTCCCACAGGCACAAAACACCCAACCTACATGGCACCCAGACTATGGTACTTGCTAGTAGTACCATAGTAGTAGTACCATAGTAGTAGTAGTACCATAGTAGTAGTAGTAGTAGTAGTAGTACTTACTATGGTACTTGCTCAAGCATCGATTGAGACATTGTCAAATAGAAAAAATGAACCATTCCCCTTCCACCTATTCTAGCCCCAAAATGCCGTTCCTCAATCCCTTTCTCCAAAGCCAGGCTCTGAGATTGGAATTGAGCCCTGCTGGTGGAAATGAAGACATTCAGAAAGGAGACTCAGGGAGGAGGCTGCCTTCCAGATGCTCCAGTATCCCTTCAATAATATGAACTTAGAAAACATGGCTTTGGGAGCACATGTTTGCTGAGATAATGTGTAGTTCCTCCCTTATTTAATACTTAATTCCTTTTAAAATCATTATATATGATAAAGAGGGGGAGAGCCATAGCTCGATGGTAATGACCATGCTTTGCAAGCAGAAGGTCCCTGATTAAATCTCTGGTATCTCCAGGTAGGGCTAGGGAACAAATCCTGCCTGAAACCTGGGAGAGCCACTGCCAGTCAGTGTTGACAACACTGGGCAAGAAAGACTAAAAACAGCTTCCCATGTTCCTAAAGGAAGGCACTTTTGACTGTGCAGTTGGCCTTTGCTGGAATACTCTGTGCAATCTCACAAATCTTTGCACATTCAGATTTCCAACTTGTGCAAGAGCTTTGCTCTTTTAGGGTACCAGCATCTCTAGATCTGTGTTGCTTAATGCATATGGATTTTCTCCACTATTGAATAAATAGAGCTGGTGATTTCACAGTTTCTCTATCGATACTTAGGTTGCTTTTATGTTCACAGTCTAAAGAATCTATCTTGTCCCCTGTGTGTGGATACATTTGAAACACAAGTCACCTAACTAAATGGAAATTCACCAACTTCATTTTACTAGATGGATCCTGATGACAGTGCATAAGGAAGAACTGCAGTTTCATCTGGCAATAAACTTTTCATTGATCTGCAGGGAAGAGAAGAACTGTGGCTTAAGTAAACCAATGTGACCCAGAATACATAAAAGAGAAATTGCTTTGAATAAGAGAATGCTAGTTTTGCATAACTATAAACCACATTTTCAATAAGGCATCCAGTGCTAATGGCAGTTATTTATAATTTATATACTTATAGAAATATTTCTATGCTGCCTTTCAGCTCCACAGTGGAGCAGAGAGGCAGTTGACAATTTCTGTTAAAATGTATTATCTTAAAACAACAATTATGTAAACAAAAAACACAAGAGGAACAAGCAGCACCAGTAATAACAAATAATTAAACATAGCAGGCAACCAACAGAAGCAGAAACCAAAAATATTGGAAAGCACAAGATTTTCTGTTGGTATCTGAAGACATTCAGAGAAGGTGTAAGAAGATGTTCCATAATCTGGACGTCCTTGCCAAGAAGGTCTTCTCAATCATACTCAAACACACCTCAGATGGAGGCGAGGCAGACACAGGGCAGGCCCTTCCATTAGGCAGAGTGATGCAATTGCCTTAGGTGTCAGATGCAGGGAGGCAGCAGTGGCAGCCCTTTTGCTATTCTCATTAACTCCTTGTCTGTCCCTGTCTGTGGGAGGACAGAGTGGTGTATGAGAACACCTTGCCCCATAAAGCTCAGGTGGACTGCTTTCTGGTTTTCGTCCATTAACCAGTGAAGGGCTCTTTGTTATGGCATACTTTTGCTTTGCCAGGTAGATAATATTGCATCTGAAGACTATGTTTTATCTGCTATGCTGCTTTGGTTGTGCTCTTTTTGTTGCTGTTGTTGATTTGCAATTGTAATTTTAATTATTGTAAAGTGCCCTGAATAATTCGCATGCGTTAGAAGAGTGGGGTAAATGTTTCAATGTAATCAGTAAATAAAAGCATTTAGGGCTTTAAGGGCTAAGACCAGCAGTTTGAATTGGGGCAAGAGACAAATCAGGAGCTAATGAGATTGGTACAACAGAGGCATCACATGATCCCAAAAGCGGACTTCATTCAGCAGTGTAACTGCACTTTGCAGCAACTGAAGTGGTGGACCAATAGTACAACAATGGCTGTACCAAGTAGCTCAAGTTCTTCTCCTACCACCTGCAAAATAAATTCTTGTATATAACTTGTTTTGAAAACCCAGAGATTTCCAGGGAAAACCAGCCATTTGGTCACCCTAGTTTTAAGGCAGTAGTGTAGAACCTGACAGTGCCTCTTGAATCCTTAAGAAGTGTCAGCGAACATTCTTTTGAAAACTCCAAAGTAAAGATTCCCTTATGTACAAAATATCCTTTTAATAAACTTACTTGTTTAATAGTTTATCTTGTTTCTAGTGCTGGTGCCAATCTCACTGTCTAAGCCTCTTATACCAAGCTAATAGGAAGTTTTAAAGTATCATAAGAGATTTGGTGGCAGCAGAAAAGGGCCAGCTTTTAGAATTCTTAGTGGCAGAGAATTCCTTAGACCAGAAAAATCAGCATTTGCTATAAATAAGAACCCCCACATGTGGGTTTGCCCAGTGAAGGAGCAGAAACCCCATTGGTGATGGCAGTGCTGCTGGGGAGAGTACCCCCCTCCACACACACAACCCCTCCATCTGTTTAAGACCAGATTTTAAATATTATTTAAATGCTACAATTTGAACTGCATTTGGCTTGCATCCCTCTTTCACAATGCAAGTATTAAACAGAGCAAATTACCCGCTTCAAATACTTAGCCTTATAAAATATGGAATCATTAGCAATGTTTACAGTGCTGCTTTCTGTAATAAGGCCATTGCAGAATAATGACTTTTACAGCGTTAGTTATAGCCAACCTTATAGGCCTAATTATTAGATAATGGAAAACACGTGATTCTCACCCTCTGTTAATGTAGGAATTAAACACTAATTGGAATCTAGACTGTTTTACAAGTCAGTTCAAAAGCTGTCATTGAAATAGTCTTTTCCCACCAATGTTAATCTGTGTATGATCTAAGATGCCTCTGTGTGAGCTGAATATTCTTTTTAATATTTGCATCCATCATTTATCTTGAAATATAGTACTTTCTCTCCCTGTGGTGTCTGTTTACATAATACAATCAAAACTGCTAATGATTTAAAATAGCAGAATTATTCTACCCCTCAGTGTGGTACTACTATAATTGGCTTAAAACAAAGTTTCAGCAGTTTGAAGTTAGTTCATCAAACAAAAGTTCTTATTATTGAAATGAAAATATATCCAGATTTTATCAAGATATATTTCAAAGTAGAAAAGAAAGCATTTTTTTTTGGGATAAAATTCTTTCTTCTTGGATAATAAGGTTCAGGAAGCTGGAACATCAAAGATAAGAAAACATGAATCCAGCCCTACCAGCATAACCAATAGTGAGGGAGTTGCAGTCAAACAACATCTGGAGGACCAAACAATTTCCCTGGTATAGTTAATGAAAGATGTTGATCAGGGTTGGGGTACGTTGGGACATCTTGAAAGGAGAAGGACTGGGCTGTTGGTAGGCTTAGGAAAGTTTTCAAAATCCTTGGTGGTTTCGGCTCTCGAAGGTGTTGAGTAGAGACTGTCTTGGGCCTTAGCTAGACCTACCAGGTCTAGCGGAATGGAGGGGTGAAGATCTTGCGAGATTTTTATTGCGAGATCTCCCCCTCTGTTCACATGCGGCGTGTGACAACCTCAGAGGGAGAGGTGTCGCATCCGCCATTTTGTTTTTGTTTTTCTTAAAGGGGAAGATGTGTATGAGCACTCGTGTGCAAAATGTAAGTACTTAAAAAAAAAATCCCCACTCCCCCCCCCCCAATGGGCACAGTGCTCCTGAGGGCTCTGCACCCCATGCGCAGGTCCCAGCTCCTCACGAGGAACCAGGACAAACCATGGTGCAGTCTCGGGCTCAGCCCAGGACCATGAAAAAAACCAGGCTCACAGGGTAGGGCGAGATCCTGGGGCAAGGGAGGGATCATCCCTCCCTGATCCCAGGATCTCCTGTGCATCATGTGGATGCACAGGGACGATCCCGGGGATCTCCTCAGGATTTTGCCCCGCCTAGCTAAGGCCTCGGACTCTGTAAAGCACCATGTTTATTAGTGGCATCATCATCATTGCCATCATCATAGATATGGCTGCTAAGAGGAAAAGGGATAAAGGTAGTGGCTGGCTGAATGGTTAGATTTGTTTTACTTTTATATTTCATTAATTAAAACATCTATATGTAGCCATTAGAAGCAGTCATTAGGGTATCTGATGCAAAATGCCATTCATACGCTGAAGACATACAGCTCTAACTCCCTGTGACATCTGAATCAGGAGAGGCTGGGCAAGTCCTAGATGAGTGCGTAAACTCAGTAATAGGCTGGATGAGGGCCAATAAATTGAAACTGAATCCTGACAAGATGGAAGCCCTGTGGGTGAGTGGTTCCTGAGTCCATAAGATAGGCTCATTGCCTGTTCTGGATGGGGTTGCACTCCTTCTGAAAGATCAGGTTCATAGTTTGGGGATACTTATCAATCCATCATTATTGCTGGAGGCTCAAGTAGCCGTGACAGTTTGGAGTGCCTTTTACCAGCTTTGATGGCTCACCAGCTACAGCTTCTTCTGGAACAGGCATTAATAACTACAAGACTGGATTCATACAATGCGCTCTGTGTGGGGATGCCCTTAACACTGTTTGGGAAGTTGGAACTAGTGCAGAATGCAACAGCTCAGCAGTCAGGAGCTGCCTCTTTTTGGCATAGAATTCCTTTGCTGAAGGAATTGTACTGGATGCCTATTGGCTAACATGCCAGGTTTAAAGTTTTGGTTCTAGTGTACAAAGCCCTAAACAACTTGGGACCAGGATACCTGAGAGAGTGACTTCTCCCTTACCAACCTGCCCAGTCACTGAGGTCATTAGAGGGCATGTTCCTGGTGGTTCTATATGGACCTATGGCCTGGTTGGAGTTCACCAGGAGAAGAGACCTTCTCATTGAAACTCCCTGCCCCTGCAGGTCAGCCAGGTGCCAACACTCAGCTGCTTCCGATGCCTCCTGAAAACTACTCTGTTCCAGGAAGCCTACCTCAACTGGCCAGTCACTATATTTGTCGGGCTTTTGTTTTAAACTGAACAATTTCAATTTGCTATTTTTAATCTTTCTTTTTACTGTTTTATTCCTTTGTGCACTGCTCTGGAATCTATTTTAAATATGGAGCAGTATTTAAATATTGTAAATAAATAATAACAATTTTCCCTACTCTGTTTTACCCTTGGTCCTGCCATTTGTTAGAATCTGAGCCATTTTAGATCAGATGTATAGGCTACTGTAACACACTCTGTGGGGCTGCCTTTGAAGAGTGTTTGCAGACTTCAGCTTGTTCAGAATGCGGCAGCTGAACTATTGATGAGGGCCAGTTAAACGGAGCATGTGACCTCCATGTTACATCAACTTCACTGTATACCATTCCATTTCCAGGCATTATTGAAATACTGGTTAGGGCTTACAAAGCCAAAATGTCTTGGGAGCATATTAGCCTGTCTGGGTTTTCCTGCCAACATGTGAGGCACATTTGCTGGAACCCTGAGAGAAAGCTTTCTCAGGGTTTGCTCCCAGGCTCTAGGGCCAGATTGACACCTTGTGTCAAATCATTATGATCCCAGCATGGTAATGCAGTATGCCTCTTGCACATTTATACTTCGTACGACACACAATGGCATTTGTTGAAGTATTTTGGATAATGTGGACTAAAAGGCAGGAAATAACACAATGAAAGTGGCATATGGAATGTGTAATGTAACCCAACAGTTTTCAGAACACTTCAATACCACTATAAAGCACTAGTGTAGATCTAGTCTGGAACTCTTTCCCAAGGGAGATCTGACTAATTCATTGTCTAATGATCGTCCACTGGCAAGCAAGGCCATTTTATTTAGATGGGCCTTTGGCTCAAAGGGGTTGAAACTGGCTTGAATTGGTTATGTTTATTGATGTTTTACTGGACTTTTTAAATAAGTATTTTTTTAAAAAAATATTGCTGCTGTATTACATCTTATATTTATTGCATCTGTGTTATTGTTGTTAGCTGTTCTGAGCACCATTTGGGGGACAGGCAGGGTACAACTTTAACAGGCAAACAAAAAAAATATTTGTACTGTATATTTTAACCATCCATTAGAGTCTACAAAAGAAAGTAATTATAGTAATAAATGTATGATCTTTCTGCTAAATTTAGGGAAAATACTTTCCATGGCCTTTGCTTCATTTTTAGGCATTATACTGATTTAATGTGCTGCCTCTCTGCCGCACATGGCAGAGGACTTCTCTGCCATGAGAATAAGTATATATTAAAGCTGTGTTTGAATTAAAAATATAACTTTTTTAAAGCACTGAACTCACAGAAAGAAGAGCAAGACATCACTTCTCATCAGCTAGAGAACTGAAGACTTAGTAGGAGGAATATTTTCAAGCTCATAATAAAAATCTAATGAAGAAAAATGGACTAGACTGTCAGAACGTGTTTGGTAGAGAGTGAAAAGGCTAGTCACGGAGAGGCAATTGCAGCCTCTGTGCAGATCCAAAGAAGTTACAATAAAAGCAAATTTAGATGTTTATGCCTAAAAAGAGATGTACTTAACAATTGCAAGAAAAATCAATGAGCCAGGTTCCAAGGAAGAGACAGGTCCATGCAGTGGAGAATTGTGTGTAGCTGTGGACTCAGAGACAAATCTATTTGGCTACTCTTCTTGCCTCTCCTTCCTGTATAAATTGGGTTCATCCACATGAGATAAGTTTGCAAGTGTGCCAGAGAGTAAATTGTCATCGGTCTATCCATCTAAAGATGCCTGATTTGGCCACAGTCACACATACCTTATTTCAGACTATATTAGCACGGCCTGCATGGAGAAAGATTAACAGTAGTCTAGGAAAAATGGTTTGTATTGGCAAAATTGTAGTCCAATTGAAAAATATTCCAAGGTAGAGAGAGTTTCACCTTGGAATATGTCTCATGTGCACATACGTAAAACACTTTGAGCCGATCCAGACCTCCCCCGATCAGATCCGGAACCGGGCTTCAGAGGTCCGGATTGGCCTGCTCCACTTCGGATCCGGGGATCCGTAATGGTGTGGAGCACACCCCTAATATACACCATCTGGAAGAGTCAAACTCTACATGTGAAAATGGCCTGTAATAACAAGTGGTGAACCTGCTGGGGAAGCAAGCAGAGTTAGAGGACATCATCATGGGTATTGTTATGGGTTGTGTGTGGTGCATAGAAAAGACAGGGTTTGGATGAGCCCCTTAGATGCTCCATGTTTTGAGGTATCTTATTTCAAATAAAATGAGTGGAATTTCAACATTACAATGGAGAGTTGATTCCCCTATAGTGTTTTGGTCTATGGCTTTTTAGAATGAAAATTAAGGAAAATGTATAAAGGGTCCCAGGAAAAAAAATCTTGTAGAAGAGAATTCAAAAAGCATAGTGTTTAATTCTCTCTCTCTCTCTCTCTCTCTCTCTCTCTCTCTCTCTCTCTCTCTTCATAAATGCTATGAGATGTAACACTCAGGCCTTAGATAGACCTACCATTTGTTCCGGGGGAAAGGAGAGGAGATCTCGCGTTGCGATTAACATGAGATCTCACCCTCATTTACACGTAAGGCACGACTACCTCAGTTAGAGAGGTGTTGCGCCCGCCATTTTAATTTTCTTAAAGGACATGGAGCACATGAACGCTCGTGCACAAAGGTACGTTTTTTTTAAAAAAATTACCTACTTTTCCTGCTCCCCACACCCTACCCCTGAGCCGTGCGGGGGTCCCAGCTCCATGTGAATAATCGCGCAGAGCGGGGTCAAGCCGCAGAAATGGGCCACACGCTCCATAATCTCAGGCTCCTGAGACCATGGAAAAAGCAGGGCCAAAGGGTATGGCTGTATCCCGGGGCAAGGGAGGGATGATCCCTCCCTGATCCTGGGATCCCCTGTGCATCATGTGGACACACAGGGTCCCAGGTATCACCCCGGGATATAGCCTGGTCTAGTTAAGGCCTCATAGAAACAAACATCTGGTAGAAAATTCAGGTTCTGCTGCAAACATGTTATCATAAATAAGTTTTCACAAGAATCTAAAGGAAAAGCAAACTGTTCGTTCCAGTAATACTTTGAACTCTTGCTACATTGGCTGTATCTGTCTTTATGTCACCTACATACCAGGACTGGATCTAGGTTTTGCACTCTCAGGTACATTATCAGCTTCCATGTCCCTGTAAGAGTGTATCACTTATTAATTTCTGGGCCACCTTGCAGGGAAGGCAAGTTGGTATTATGCTGGAAAATGCAAGATGAGCAGCACAGACTTTCAAGGAGAGGAATCCACTGTGGAGCATGTTCTTCTGAGTACCAGCAAGTAAACTGATGTCATCTTCACATTTCTCAGTCAGTGAGGTAGAGCATACGCATCGCAACATCTATGGGTTTCAGGCAAATGGCTGATTTTGATCAGTTATGGCGCCAGTCATATGATAAACTCAGGTGATTTTCAGCTTCCCAGCTGGCTTGAGTTTCTCTTAACGAATTCCAGTAACCTTTGATGATGCAGTAGTCAACTAACCAATTGATTGATCCTGTCAATATACCTCACAATAAAACTTAAATATCAATTAATGTAGAGTAATAAAATGCCAAGACATTACTTACCATACAGAAGTAAAGTCCAAAAAACATATATCAGGTATCTCAATTTTTTAAAAGAAGTTACTCTAATTAGATAATATTTTAGCTCTTTGCTTTCAACAAATATTAAGCTGCAATTTTTGTAACAGACTCTTTTGTGTCAAAGAGAGAGAGAGAGAGAGAGAGAGAGAGAGAGAGAGAGAGAGAGAGAGAGAGAGAGAGAGGAACATAATATTAAGATGCTCTTCCAGGATACAAAGAGATTAATGGATTAATGGATTTCCTAGTGGATCGTTTTCCTTGATTCAAACTTCTATGGCTGAAAACACAGTCTGTTTTAACCTCCTCCTCTTACTTTGACTGTTCATACTGTTCTGCTGGCTTTTTCAACTGTCTTCTAGTGATCCCTCAGTGACTCTTACACAATATGTGGAAGCAGGCAAGGATGATAATTCTTAAAGACTGTCTCCTTGCCATCCCTACTGTTCCACACATGAATCTAAATTTGATTGGAATGATTTCTGCTGAGTTATATTGCATTTGTCTTTTTGCCTATATCACATGACAGAGCACATGCTTTCTTTCTTTCTCAAGTGTATTAAGATTAATCATAAATGTAAGGGTAAATCATAAACCGCATTTCCTGCTGTTTTATCTATAGTGCATGGGGGAAAGAAAAGAAGTATGCACCCATCAGCCAATTCTCCTTGAGAAACAGATGCTTTATAAGCAACTAGTGAATGGATCTGGCTTTGCATGGGTTGGAATGGCTCCTGCAATGGTCCACCCTATAGTCCCCCAACAGAGGTAGTCTGTCCTCTCCATTGTCCTTAGATGGATCTGCCCCACAGCAGAGGGGAGGGGGCAGGCCTATAACATGGCCTACTAATCATTCCTGACTTCAAACTGTGCTTGCTCTTTTTTCATACTTTAACATGTTTTTTGGTCATTGTTTTCAATAATGAGCCTCATGTGGCACAGAGCAGTAAAGCAGCAGTTTCTGCAGCTGAAACTCTCCCCACGGCCTGAGTTCGATCCCAGTGGAAGCTGGTTTCGGGCAGCAGGCTCAGGTCGACTTGGCCTTCCATCCACCTGAGGTCAGTAAAATGAGTACCTAGTTAGCTGGGGGAAAGGTAATTACGGCCGGGGAAGGCAATGGCAAACCACCCCGCTATAAGGCCTGCAAAGAAAACGTCAGCGAAAGCTGGCATCCCTCCAAGAGTCAGTAATGACTCAGTGCTTGCACAAGAGATTCCTTTCCTTTCTCTCAATATTTGGGACAGATTTTTTAAAAAGTCTTAAAAAATGAGAAATATGACCATTATATGGTTAAAACTTGCTTGCTTCAGTGCTGAACCACGATGTGAAGTTGAAATCAATCAAATGATATTGAAACAGTAAATCCTTTAAATTCTTGGTGTGTTGACATTTTAGTTCAAGGTGGTGGTCAAAATCTTCACCATGCCTAAAACCATCCCAGATAGAAGCAGGACAAACCCTAAAAGTTTCATAATAATTGGATATATGGTTTTGAAGTCCATCGAGGACACACAAACACTTTGGGCCTTGCTAGACCCTGCCGGATAAGCTGGCAGGGAGGCGGGGCGACGGCGCGCTAACTTTAGCGCGTGCTGCCCCGCCTCCTAGATGGCTGACGCGCAGGGACTACGGAAGCCCTGCAGCGTCGGCCATTTTTTAATTTTTTTTGTTAAAGGGGCCACGTGTGCCCTGAAGACTTCGGAGAAGGTAAGTGTTTTTTTTTTACTTAAGCCCCCCACCCTTTTTAAAATTAAGCCCCCTGCCCCCTGCCCACTCTTTCCCCGCCATCCCTCCCCATCCCGTGTGTCGCCCTGCGCCCTCCCTCCCTGTCCCATGTGTCGCCTTGTGCTCTCCCTCCCTGTCCCGTGTGTCGCCCTGCGCCCTCCCTCCCTGTCACCCTCTGCCATCCCTCCCTGTCCCGTGTTGCCCTGCGCCCTCCCTCCCTGTCCTGTGTCGCCCTGCACCATCCCAATCTCTCCTGCCACGTCCGGCCTTCCCCCCCCCCGGGATCCCCCCCCCTGGCCCGATGGGCACAGCGCTCGCATGAGCGCAGTGCCCAATCTGTGGCTTTTCACGGCTACTCGCAAGGCGAGTAGCCGCAAAAAGCCACGGACCCTGCTAGACGTTCAGCAGCCCCGGCCTCAGGCCGGGGCTGCGGAAAAGGCGTGCCATAAGTGAATTCGCTTATGGCGCGTTAGGGAAGGCTTTAGTGCAGCCTGGGCCCGGATTCCCCTGTGCATCATGTGGGGCCTCAAAGCGCGCTAAGGCCTCGTCTAGCAAGGCCCCCAATTTTAGTTATAGAGGAAAAAAGAGAAAAAGACTATGAATTTGAACTATAACATATCAAATACTAGTAATTCTTGAAAGATGCAGAAGTGTGTGTGAGTGTGTGTGTGTATGATCCCCATTCAGCATGTTGTAAAATGGGCCACCTTTGCTTTGACCTATTTTGAGGAGGTTCACTTCGACTTGAGAGTCAAGGTAGGAAATTGGGAAATTAAAAACAAAAACCAACTATGTATAACCTTTTTTACTTGGTCTGAAATGGATTATAGTTTCAGGCATAGCAGCCTCTTAGGAGGAGATTGCATCTGCCAAATGTCAGAAAATAGGCACTCTGCGTGTGTGTGTGTGTGTGTGTGTGTATGGGGAATATGATGTGAATTAAAAAAAAACATCAGTAATTCAGAAGCTGTAATGTGCATGCTAATCTTTGCATATAAAGGAGCTTTCAGTTCTGAGTGGAGATGCTCAGGGTGCATAGCAAAAAAAAACACGAGTGTGCAGTTGACTCTGCAGAACAAAAACTCCCATGAGTCCAATACTTGGGATCATGGCCACTGTACATTAGAACAGACACAGTGGTTCAAAAAGTTCCTCTTTTCATTACTATGGCAGCATTCTTTAATTATTTCAATCAACCGAATAATCAACTGAACCTCTGATTAATTAGTGAAGACCAATTTTATTTGGAGAAGGCAAATTTTAAACAGTAGGTCTGCCAGTGAGTGATGCACTTATTTATTATTTTTAATTCATTCACTTTTGTTGACTACAAATCTCATAGGAAGCATCATTATGTCATTGCATTATTCCCTGATATTAATACTTCCCATCTTTTCTATGAGAATGAGACAGGGAAGAGGGAGGAGATCTGGTTGGGAATGAGAAATACTTGGAAGCAAAAGGGGCCATGTGCTTGAGAGGGGAAAGGAGGAAAATGAGAAGAGATGCTGGGAGGGTAAAGAGCAAAGAAGAGATTTTTAAAAGAGGAGAACCGGGGAAGAATGGGAGGGGAGGTTTTGAGAGAGGACTAGAAGAAAACTGAACAGGTGTCAATTCCTGATCTTTTTAAGGTTTCATCAATCATCCCAGTTTCTTGCTTTGGGGCTAGAAGATTGTATGTAGCACTGCTGTAATGGGTTTCTGGCATGTTACTGCCTTGTAGAGGCCCCAATTGGATCCTGCCCATAGAGTTACATCATTCTAATAGGGATGGGAGAACCAGCGAGGGTCAACCTCATTGAGGTTCTCCACGTTCCACCTCAAAGCTCTCTTTCCTATTCCCAAATGTGAGTTTGTTTTCTTTTTGAATGGGGAAAATATGCATTTGATGCACATTTTTTAAAAAATGGACACCCAAATGTGCACTCGCCACCCAGTTGACTAAACGTGACAATGCATATTTTCCCTCCAAAAATGCACATTTTAAAAGTACAAATTTTCCTAATGAATGTGTTCTGTGAACATGATCACAAGGACAGGAATATGAGAGCTTTGCCCCCAAAATGCACTCATATTTGGGTATGTGAATGGGGCAAGCTGTGCGTGTGGGGGAAAATGAATCAAAATTAAATTCTCATTTGACTCTACATTCTACTAACCTTCATAGGCAATCCCATATTGCAAAAGCCATATATGAAAAGAAAAAAATCTCCCTCCCTTACTAAATTGACCATGTCTCAGGACAAATGTCAAGAACTGATGTTAAGAACACTGCTTACAGCATTTACAATTTCAATTTCCGCACCGAAGTGCATCCAAGTATTTTACTTTCATTTGTAAGAGAAGGTTAAGGACAACTGGTGCAACTGAAAATCAGCATAATAAAAATCGATTTTCTTTCCCTACAATGGATAATGAACTGTGTAAATCACTTTTCTAAGGCACCATTAAGCCAAGAAGTTATAATGTGATTCAAAAGGAAGATGAAATATACAATTTAATGAAGTCATCTGTATTACATTTGCCCAGACAAAATTAAAACATGTATAATATTATTATGCCTTCGGGATGTATGCCAGCCTTTAAGTAGTAGGGTTCAGTGGGAAAGCCATCTACAGGCTGATACTACATCATGGTGCCTACTGTATGTGCACATTTCATTGAAGCCATCACTCAAGCAACTCATTTTTGGACTTCCTTAGGCACAGGATAGAACACTTAGAAGGAAAGCCGAGCCTGAGCACTTAATCCCAAGCCTCCTATATAGTAGGACCATTGAGATAAATAGAATTTAACTGAGCTAACCAACTGTAGACCTGACATTGTCAAGATGAGGGCCTAGTCTAACCAAGAGTTGAAAAATCATTTCACAACTGTTACCCAGAGGACCTTCTCTTCTGCTGCTCCCAGACTGTGGAATGGCCTGTTGGAAGAAACTCATCAACTTAACAGTTTATTAGCATTCAAGAAAGCTATAAAGACTGATCTCTTCCGGCAGGCCTATCCAGTGAATTTTAGGAAGTTTTAAAAATGTTTTTAGGATGTTTTAACAATGGCCTTAGCTAGACTTAAAGATTATCCTAGGCAAATGGAGGGGTCGTCCCTGCCTGCTCCCGGGATCCCCTGTGTGTCATTTGGATGCACAGGGATGATCCTGGGACAATCCTGGGATATAGGCCTGGTCTAGCCATGGCCATAGTATATTATGTTTTAATTCAGTTTTATGTATTTTATATTTACTGTTGTTCCCCGCCTCGATCAAAGTGGAGAGGTGGGTAAGAATTTTATTATTATTTTTATTATTATTTTGCTGAATCTAGTATTTATATACTGTATTTATTTTTTCCTGTTTGTTGAGACTTGTTCATTTACTTAATGAATGGGAGGAGAGCTGAAGATAAGCTGACATTTTGGATGTTTCATTGCAATTGTAGCACAACCCTTTCAGGTACAAACTGATACACCTAGTTTGCATGTATGACTTGTGGTGTGCTTGGTGCGACGGTGGCTTAGGAACCACATGTCTCTCCATGCCCCTCTACCATTATCAGCTCAAAATGCCAGTCCCTTGCTGTGTAATTTCTGGAGTTGAATTACACACCAATTTCAAGAATATTTATTATTATTTTAATGAGGTGAAATTGACAAGACTTCAAATTCACTTGAAAATTAGAATATGTAGCATGTGCAGGCTCACAGGCTTACATGCTACTTTTGTCGAAAAAGAAAGTGAAATTCACCCAGCTTTCCTCCAGTCACTTCTGGGGCAACTCCACTACTGTTTTAAGGTAAAAATGAGGTGAGAAACTGGCAAACGTCCACCCATTTCACTTAATTTTGCCTTCTCCTTTTCCGGAGGGGTATAGGAGATTTTGCAGGAAAAGTGGTAGCTTCCTTCCCCACTTCTCAGCAATAGCAGTGCTAGCAACAGCTGCCATACTTTACAGGAATTTCTCAAGATGCAGCAGCAGCAGCAGCAGCATGACCAGCAGCAATGTCTGCTATAGTTAAGGGGAGGAACAGTGAATGAAGGTTCCATGACACAGCTGTCCCACCAGAAGAATGCAATCCATGGGGATTGTGGGCGATGGAGGGTGGAAATAACGAGACGACACAAGTAAATGGAGTTAAATTTGGGCTGCTTTTATTTAAAGGTCTGCAGAATGGGTGTAAACCTAAGAGGGCATCTCTATTTGTTCTGGGTGAGACATTCACCACCTGTGACGTGGTGTTGTCCTTTCACCACCCCACAGGCTTCCCTTTTTGGGGTAGGGAGGCCTCTTGGTGTCAACCCCTCCTCGTGCCGTAAAGCTCCGAGTGGGTGAGGAAGGTTAGCCTCAGGTAATTACCCATCACTCAAATCGTGCCTGTGAATGCTCACCGGCCCTAAACGATGAAGAGGCGGTGGGGAGGGGTAAGCGCCAACATATACTCTAAATCCCCTCCCCCACCGCAGTGGCCCCCATTTGAAACCAGCCAATGGCTGGTCTCTAACCTGGCCTCGTCATCCCACCCCCACCCGCAACGGCCTCCACGCTCCCAGGCTTGCCGGGAGCGTTCAGAAGGCATATGCACATTGTGCAATTAGCGCTGAATTAGGCTCACATTTGTAAAGCATTGGAGGTGGGAGGGGGGAAGCATTTTTGTCCTTGTTGTCTACAAGCACTTCTAGTTAAGAAGGGATATAATAAATGTGTTGTCAACACAATTTACATTTTGCTACTTAAACTGATGAACTGCAAAGAGATACATTCATTAGAAGTGCTGTAAATCCTTGTTTTGCATGAATACAAAAACAAGCAAACAAAACCAGCAACAACACAACACGTCAGTATCAGTTTAAGCAAATAATGTTTTACGACTGTCAGAAATTAAATGAGTTGTTGCTCTTTTTATTTGCCAGCAAAATTAAATGTCTGGCCTTTTAAGAAAGAAGAAAGAAAGCTGCTAATTGTCCTGTAGGAATGGGAACCCTCCTCAAAATATCCCTGACATAGCAATCCTATGCATGTCTACTCAGAAGTACTCACAGGTAAGCAGGCATGAGATTGTAGCCTTTCTGAGGCTGCAATCCTATCTTACATGGGAGTAAGTAGATAATAGGATTGCACTATTCTAGTGCTTTTATTCACATTTAGGCTGAGCTCTCTCAAATGGAAACCACGAAAAAGTATAGTTTTGTACACATTTTAGAATGCTTATATGTGGTGATGAAATAACCTGTTTGGCCACAGAAGCTCAGCTAAAAACTTTTATTTTTTCTAACGCTTTTAAAACTTGATTTTGATCTGACTTTTATACTGTTAGTTTTACTCTACCCTGTGCATTCTCTTCCCCTTATTGTTTTATTATGATTTTATTAGAATGTAAGCCTATGCGGCAGGGTTTTGCTATTTTATTATTTTACTCTGTACAGCACTATGTACACTGATGGTGCTATATTAATAATAATAATAATAATAATAATAATAATAATAATATTTTTTATTTATTTTTCCAGACTCTGGAAAGTCAGGGCTAATCTACACCAAGCAGGATATTCCACTATGAAAGGGGTATGAAAGCGGTATATAAAAGGCAGGAGCCAGACTACTGCTTTAGTGGTATTGAAGTGCACTGAGAACTGTTGGGGCCCATGACACATATTATTATTATTATTATTATTATTATTATTATTATTATTATTATTATTTATTGCATTTTTATACCGCCCAATAGCCGGAGCTCCCTGGGCGGTTCACAAAAACTAAAACAATTCAAAGTGTAAAACAAACAATATAAAAACATGATATAAAATACACAATAAAACGAATTAAAACATACCATACATGATTAAAACATCCTGAAAACATCCTGAAAACATTCTAAAATTTCACTGGATAGGCCTGCCGGAATAGATCAGTCTTTATTGCTTTTTTAAATTCTAAAAGACTGTCAAGTTGACAAATCTCCTCCGGCAGGCCATTCCACAGTCTGGGAGCAGCTGAAGAGAAGGTCCTCTGGGTAACAGTTGTTAATCTAGTTTTTGCTAGCTGAAGTGGATTCTTCCCAGAGGACCTGAGTGTGCAGGGCAGATTGTACAGGAGAAGGCGATCCCGCAGGTAGCCTGTACCAAAACCATGTAAGGCTTTAAAGGTAATAACCAACACTTTGTACTTCGCCCGGAAACTAATTGGCAGCCAGTGAAGAGATTTTAAAACTGGTGTAATGTGGTCACCCCTAGGTGTACCAGTGACCAGCCTGGCTGCGATATTTTGGACTAATTGAAGTTTCCAGACTAGGTACAGAGGTAGCCCCATGTAGAGCGCATTACAGAAGTCAAGCCTCGAAGTTACCAGCGTGTGCATGACCGTCTTTAAGTCTTCCAACTCTAGGAAGGGGCGCAGCTGGCGTATCAGCCGAAGCTGATAGTAGGCACTCTTGGCCATCACATCTATCTGGGCTGTCATTTGGAGTGACGGATCCAGAAGCACCCCCAAGCTTCATACCATATACCCCTTTCATACCACTTTCATAGTGTTATATCCTGCTTGTTGTAGATGTGTCATGGGCCCCAACGGTTGTCAGTGCACTTCAGTACCACTATAAAGCAATCATGTAGATCCTGCAGAGCACTTCAATACTGCTATAAAGCAACAGTGTGGCTCTTGCTTTTTATATACCACTTTCATACTGCTTTTATAGTGGAATACCTTGCTTGGTGTAGATGAGCCCTCAGACATGTTAAGAGTGTCAGTGACTTCTGAAACCCAGAGCACCAAACTACACATAATGTAAAGTGCTTGATTGCGATTAATGTGGCTGGGTCTTTTTATAAAATAAAATGTAAATAGCAGCTATGGGTGAGCTTGAGCAGCAAGGCAGAAAAGACTCCCAGAATATTCCAAGTATAGTTCTGAAAATGTTATCAGAAATGCTATTGTAAAACACCCACACCCACACACCCTGCTTTACATTAAGGATGCTGGAGAAATTTTAAGACAGACTAAAATGAATTTTGATTTCTAAGAATCTGACCTGTGGAATTTGCTGTCGACCAGCCTCCCCAGGCTGTGCAGAGTTTGTGGACTTCCTGAAATTTACGCAAATTCATTTGCAGGAAAATACACAAATTTCTGCTAAGACATACGCCATGCTGGAAAATATACATGGAGGAAAGTCAAATGGAACATGGGGCGATATGCTAAATGTTATGTACTAACAAATTCAGTAAATTGTTGCAAACTTTCTAATGGAATTATTTGTGCATTTTCCCATATAATAGAAAAAAAAAATCAAATCCGTCTGTGAATGGACACTGGAATGAATGACATGGCACAATCCATGGGACACACATGGGATAGAGGTCACGAAATCCGAACATGACTACTTTACATTGATTAAAGTTTTATTCACAAAATATATCCCTCCTTGTGATGTTTTAATGCTTTCATATCTAAGCATTTCCTGTAATCTAGTACATATAGGCCAGTAGAGGCTTAACTCCTTTCAAGCCCACTGAAAACAGTGAATTTAAGAAAGTCTGTGTGGCCGTACTGATAATTACAAATCCCATCTGCCAACCTGGTCAAATAGTTTTATGAAATATGATAATGTGGAACTCTGGATAATTAAGAACTACAAATTCCATCTTGTTGAGTCATTCATTGAAGAAAATGTACACACATGGTGGTGTTGCCCATCCATATGCAAAATAAGTTCTTCTATGAATGGAGAGGCCTTTGATGATCTAGTGCAGGGGATCTTTCAGCCCAAGGGCCAAATTCGCTTTGGGAGAACCTCTTGGGGGCTGCATTCTGTGGTGGGTGGGGAAAAGGCCAAAGTACCAAGACTATCAGAATATTTTAATTTCAAGCTCTTACTGCCTAAGTAAACCTTCAGAGAATCATTTCATGGTTTTAGAATGGGGGGGGGGACAGTCAAAACCCAAAAAAACCCAAATGATTGTCTGTTGGGAAAAAGGGCCTGAGGAAGAAGCCCTAGAGGGCTGGATTTGGACTCCAGGTGGGCTGGATTTGGCTAGTAGGCTTGAGATTCAACACTCCTGTTCTAGTGGAAGCTCGCACTAGCAATGAGAGAAGGGGAGGTGATATTTGCCAACCCCCACTCCATCCTGCAGCCTTCCTCTCCACTTCCCATGCCGTTCCAGAGCATTTCTAATGAAGAAAATCTTCTTCCCTTCCATTTGCAGGAATCTGGTGTGCGCTTTCCATGAATGGACCCCCACTCACAGGATCTTAAGCTGTAGCACATTGGAACTACCAATTTCAGATGCAGAACTGAACATTCCCTGCTTGAGATGTATTTCTCCATTGAACAAGGAATATATAATGGGATGTGCCACTGTAAGGATGCATAAGACCAAGTTACATATATATTATAATCTTTTCACCCTTTGTGATACTAAAATGCCTTTTGCATGCAGGCTGAAGAACAAAGATCACCGCTATGCCTTTCACAAAAATGACTCATTTCTTTCTATTCATAAAAGGGTGTATTTTCAGCTTTCCACCTCTCTCTGCAAAAGGTTCTCTGGCATGTTATTGAAAGCTATTAAACTCAGTTTCATGTTCCTAAAATACTACATTACACCCAGGGTATGAGTATCTCAATAGTTTTGCATCATTAGACATGCTTAATGGAATTCTTTCCAGAGCAGCAATTGCAACATGTCATTACCATGAGAAATGTTACAGTAAACTATAAGAAGGCCACATTTGATTAACATTATATAAAGTTTGCTTAGAGATTGAAATATTTGATATGTTGTTATATTAACTAATGATTGCCAATGGTTGTTTCCTTTGAAATGCAAATAACAGCTCCAGAGAGGTGATTTTTGTCTGGACTGGGGCAGGGAGAGGAAGAATTAAACTCCCCTTCTCCAAACCCATAGTCCTGAAGCTGCCTCTGGCTGCTATTTACATTAAAGACAATGGGCATGTCAACACCAGGCGATATCCTGGGGATCGTCCCTGTGCATCCATATGATGCATATGGGATCCCCGGGAACAGGGAGGGATGAACTCTCCATTTCCCCAGGATATTGTCATACCTTTTTTTCTTGGTTTTTCCTACGTTTTCGGGATTGTCCCAAGACCATGAGAGGTGTGGGTGGCCATCACGGTTTTGTCCCGGCTCTTCACGAGTAAATGCAATGAGCCGGAAACCAGGCACAGGGCATGGAGCTCTTCAAGTGCTCCATGTCAATCGAGGGTGGGTTGGGGAGCGTGGTCAAGGACCTGTCTTTAAAAAAAAAAAAAAAAAAAAAATGGCGGGCGCGATGTCGTCCTTCCTCCCTGGATGTCACATGCCATGTGTGAATGCAGGGGGAGGATCTCGCAATCAGTGTATCGCGAGATCCTCCCCACTCCTTCCCGTATTGCCGGGAGGTGTGGACATGCCCAATGACAACCTTGCATGCCAATTGCATCTACACAATTAATATCACATCTAGTTTGGCCCTGGACATCGGAAATGGATGTACCATTTCACAACCTCTATTTCAGATAAGAAATACTGTTTTAACTAGAAGCCAGCAGACACAATTTTGGCTGGTGGGGTGTCTTTTTTCTCCTTTCCACCTTCTCTGCCGCTTGTGTGCTGAAAGAACTGATCCTATATATGTGTCTGTTTTCTTAAAAATAAGTGTCCAGTGGGGCTTATCTCCTTGCCACTTTGCCTTGGATCATGGTCTTTGCTTGCCTCTTGCTTTCTCTTGGAAGGAAAAAAAAAAAAGAGAAGTGGGGGTGGGGAAGAGAATGTGCCTCTTTACTCTCACATTTCCCAATCCTCAGATGTTGCAGCAAAATTGAAGCTGTTTGTCTCTGACACGCTCTGGCTGCAGCTGCTTCGGAAGCAGCTGCAGCTGGAGCAGAGAAGTAATGGCTTCTTTCTTTCTTTTTTCGTATATTTTTTTATTATTTCAAAACACAATGAACTTGCAAACACACAATACAAAAGAAAAAAACATATAAAAAGATTAAAAAAAAAACACCCAACACATAAAAAGCATACAACGTTAAGATGGACTTCCAATTTTCTCCACAGAAAAAATAAGTCACCATATCTTCTCTTACTCTATAATTACAAAGAACAAAATTCCCCTCTTTTCTTCATCTTAACATTTTATTCTTAATCGTTGAATCCACAGATAAACAAATCATTTTTTCTAGTCCCTGCAAAAAAGTCTGTAAGAGGTTTCCATTCAGTTAAAAACATAGATGTTGATTTTTCTCTAATTATTGACATAAGTTTTGCCATCTCCACCAACTCCACCATCTTCAATAGCCATTCATCTGTTGTAGGCCATATTGAGGGAATGGCTTCTTTCTAAAGGCAGCTGCAACTGCTGGGGTCTGGCAGCAGCCATTTCATCACCTTTTCACTCGAGAAGGGGGGGGGAAGGTGGGCAAAGAGGCTAAGCCACACTGAACTCAATTCTGAGCAAGTGGAAGCTCCCTCCTTCTCTCCCTCTGTTGGTTTCTCACATATACATCTTTGCTTGTCCTCGGATTCCTCTACCAAGGCTTGCACCTCCACTGTTTCTGGGGAGGCATCACCGCCACAAACACAATATAATAACGGTAGGCTTCCATGTTCTTTCCTGAGGGATGACACTTCTTGACCTCATTTAGATTGTCTAATTGAATTGTTGGAAGATTTCCCCACAGGAGTGCCGGAAAAGTTTCAGCAACATAATAATCTGGCCTCCTAGAAGATGTCTGAGCAAAGCAATCTTGAAGATAAAGAGGACGAGGGGGGTAGAAAAGCCTTTCCTATTTATAGAAGAAGCATCACAGTTTCTTAAAGATGACAGGAAATGGGTTCTTTTAAAAGGCCACCTTGACATAAAGGGAAAAAACACACATTTAGATACTGTTCTGCTGGCCACATTAAGCCGTGCAGCTCCACAGGTATCAGCAGAAACTAACAGGAGTAGAATTATGAATCTTTTGCACTGGATGCCCAGTTTAGTGGTCTAATTCACACATGATCTCCTGAGTTTTAGAGGGGATGTTCATGTGAATCTGTCCTCTGTAGCATTGGTCATCCATATGCAGCGCTGAATTCATAACTAATGTGTGTGTGGTGTAGTGGCTAAAGTGTTGGAGTGGGAGTCAGGAGATCCGGGTTCTAGGCCCCACTCAGCCATGGAAGCTCACTGGGTGACTTTGGGCCAGTCACAGACTCTCAGCCCAACCTACCTCACAGGGTTGTTGTAAGGATAAAAATGGAGAGGAGGATTATGTACGCTGCCTTGGGTTCCTTGGAGGAAAAAAGGTGGGATATAAACACAATAAAATAACTATCTAATGTACTCTGTTTAACACATTAATGTACTAATGTACTCTGCTTCTCTACTATGTAAGTGCTGGCACCATCTGGAGTATGTGTGAAGCCGGCTAAGTGGCTAGTGAAACACCCTTGCACTCTTACAGCACAATCCTATATGTCCAGGGGTGGGGACCTTAGGCCCAGGTGCCTAATCCAACCCTCCCAGGTCCCCCCACATGGCCACACCCCTTCTCCTGCCACACACCCTTTCTCCTGACTACCAAGCATCTGACAGTTTCCTGGATTGTGTGCCATGCCCCCCACATTATTAGGGTAACTATATGAAAAGGAGGGCAGGGCTCCTGTAGATTTAACTGTTGTGATGAAGAGGGAATTTCACCAGGTGCAGCATGCCTACAAATGACACCTACGGAAATTCCTTTTTCTATACAACTATTAAAGATATGGGAGCCCTATCCTCCTTTCCATATGGTCACTCTAAAAGGTTGAAATTCATCTCCTAAATTTTAGTTGCTGGCAGTAAGACGATTAAGCTACAATATGCTAGTATTTTTGACCATACCATCTTTGCCATCACCTCCCCCCACCCCGTGGAATGCACCACTGAGAGGTTCTGTGAAATGGAATTTGATCCTCAGGATGAAAGAGGTTACCTAGCCCTGCTATACATATCTATTCAGAAGCTGATTTCAACAGAACTTATTTCCAGGTAAGTACACCTAGGATTGCAGCCTTAATATCTCCCCCCACCCCCAAAAAGCACATTTAATTTAATGAATTTAAACTGCAATCTTCTGGAAATAAGCTATTAGCAAGTAAAAATGGGGAACTGCAAAATTCACATAGCAAAGCAAAAAACCTGCAACTTGCAAGTTGCCAGGGATACTATTACATACTCTCCTCCTGTTTTCCCCTCTTTCTGAGTATCACCTTCTTCGTCAGATGGCAGGGACCTCTGGTCAGGAGGGCCTGAGTAAAGCACTGACTATCCTACCCCTGAGAAAGTAGCCTGTGATTCATCTTCATTAGAATTCTCTGGTGCATACTGGAAGGTCCAAAAGCTATGGGAACATGACACTATAACTGTAGAGTCCTTAGATGTGAACCAGTTGCCAGGACCCAAGGCCAGCCACACTTCCCTCTTTCCTTTTGCTGTCTGGCTGTGACGGGTCAGCTGAATGAGCTGCCCTTCATCATACTGATGCCTGCAGGAGCCCACCAGGATAGACTGCTTTGAATTCCTTCTTATTCTGCACTGCATCTGCCAGCTGTTCCTGAAGCTGTCTGTGATTCCAATCTGCGAAATTACCAGCTGCATTATATAGCTGGGAGGGGGGGGGAGATGTTCCCTAAGGTCAATGTGGACTGCACACACACACACACACACACACACACACACACACACACACACACACACAAATCCTTCCCAGTCCATATAACAGGCAATTGGTTCTCTGATGCTGTTACACTAAGGGAAGATCTATCTATCTATCTATCTATCTATCTATCTATCTATCTATCTATCTATCTATCTATCTATCTATCTATCCATCCATCCATCCATCCATCCATCCATCCATCCATCCATCCTCCAGGGCTCTGGAGTAAAGGAGGGTGAGGATTTGACTGAGCTCTTGTAGCCCCAAGATGTGTCATGATCTGATAAATGTGTCATCCTCTGATGTACCCCATCTTCCTTCCTCCTATCTTCAAGGGAGGGGAAAAAATCTGCTCCCCACCAGAACTGGGTGGGAGAAGTGCCATTGTTTTAAATTGCTTTATTATTCTGCTACTTTTTTTAAGGTACATTCACGAGTTTCTGGATTTTGTTACAGGGCAACTAACAAATACAATTAAATAAATAAAAACAAAGACTGCTATTCTAGTCTAACCAGAATTTCATCATCTTGGCCAGCATTGTAAATAAATAAATAAATAAATACTAAGCTAGAAACCATTCCTGCTGATCTGTTTTTGCTACTAATGTGAGTATCACGCATAGTCATGTCTGCTGTCCTCCGAGTCTCTCAGCTTCCCTGCCTGGTTGTCAACTCTTCTGTCTGCTGCCTACTGTTAATGAGATTTCAGGGCAAAGGTAGCAAGCCAACTGGGGAACAGACAGAAATATCTGGAGCAGGGCATATAAACAGTGTTCTTTTCTGCCAGTCCAGGAGGAACCAATCATCTGTCTTGCTGCAGAGGCTAGGTAGGGGAGCCATGCTGAGACCTTCTTTTTCAGCCTCCAGTTTCTCACCACCTCTTTATTTATTTAAAATATTTTCTGTCCTGCAGCTTATATTTCAGAAGATCATTTAAAAAATCAGAAACCACCCAACAAGAGATAATGTTTAGAAATGGATATTAAGAACAGCACCAAGAACAAAACAAACAAACAAATAAAACCCCAGCAATTAGCTGAATCAAACCAAACCCAGAGAAAAATCAGATGGTCTTTACTTGGCATTGGCTTAGCTGCCAAGTGAACATGTTGGATGTTTCAAAGATGTAATGCCATTACATTAAGACCCAGTCCTCAGTTACTACCAGATCTAATCTTAGAATTTATTTATTTATTAATTAATTACATTTCTATACCGCCCAATAGCCGGAGCTCTCTGGGTGGTTCACAAAAATTAAATCTGTCCAGGCAGATTAATATGAGAGGAGATCCTTCAGATATCCTGGGCCCAGGCTGTTGAGGTTTTCATAGTCAATTCCTATAAATGCTCAGTTTAGAAGTTCAAATCACAGCTGGTTTTATTACTTACGTTTCAAAAACTATATCTACCCAGGTGTTATTTGATGAAAGTGCAGTTAACAAATGCCTGACTTTATGTATTTATTTATTTATTTACAACATTTATATACCTCTCAATTATCTAACAGATTCCAGAGCAGTGAACATAGATATAAACAGTAAAAGAAAGAAAGAAGATTAAAAAAGCAAGTTAAATTATTTAATTTAAAAACAAAGGAGCCAGAAAAAACAGTGGCTAGTCAGTCGGGGAACGCTTCTTGAAACAGTGTTGTTTTCAGGAGTCACTGGAAGCAGCCTAGTGTTGGTGCATGGAACCACCAGGAGCATGCCCTTTGATGACCTCAGTGACTGGGCAGGTTGGTAAGGGAGAAGGCACTGTTTTAGGTATTCTGGTCCCAAGTTGTTTAGTAGGGCTGTGCACCAGCCCCCTGACTGCTTCGAGGCCCAATCCGGAACTTTCGGATCAGGACCGAACCGGTTTGCGCCGATCTGTCCCTTCCCCAACCCACTCCGGATTGGATCCTAGAGTGAGATCTGAAGGGTTGGATCTGGAGTTGCCTGCCATTTTAACCCCCCTTCCCCACTTACTTGCCTGCACCACAGACGGCAGGTAAGTGGGGAAGGGGGACAAAATGGGGGCTGAATAAGTTCCCCTTACCTGGCTCCACCATCAGCTGCCACACAGACTGTGGTGGCGGCGGAGCCAGGTAAGACCCCCCCTCCCCCCACCACTTACCTGCCTCTGTCGCGGTCTGGCACTGGAGGCAGGTAAGCCCCCTCCCCCCTGCCCCCTTACCTGGCTCCGCCACTGTCGCTGCACAGACTGTGGTGGCAGCTGAACCTGGTAAGGCCCCCTCCTCCCCCCACTTACCTGCCTATGTTGCGGTCCGGCGGCGGCGGCTTCAACTGAGGCCCAGGCCTCAAAGCGGAAGCAGGCTGCGGCCTGTTTCCACTTTGAGGCCTGGCCTCAGTTGAAGCTGCCGGCGGACCGCAACAGAGGCAGGTAAGCCCCCCTCCTCCCTGCCCCCTTACCTGGCTCTGCTGCCGTCACCGCACAGACTGCGGCGGTGCCAGGTAAGCCCCCCTCCTCCAACACTTACCTTTCTTTGGAACTCCGGATCGAGGTGAAGGATCCGCTTTGTCTCGATCCACTTCATCTTGATCCATAGCTCCCCCGACCCATCTCCACCTTTGGCAGAGGCGAATCAGGCCGCTCCGCTACCGCTTCTACAAACCAAAGTGAAGCAGAGCACAGCCCTAATAAAGACTAGTCTCTTCTGGCAGGCCTACCCAGATGAATTTTAAACCTAAGAATTTAAAGATGTTGTGATTGTTATTTTAATATTGTACGTTTTGTATGCTCTTTAAACTAGTTTTATGTATTATATTGTATTTAATGTTGTTCTCTGCCTCGATCCAGAGGGAGAGGCGGGTAAGAAATTTATTATTTATTATTATTATTATTATGCAATGGGGGAAATAAGAAGGTGCATCTTCAAACAAGAATGCTAGTTTATGATGGGACAAATGATTAGAGCTATGCACTGAATCAGGCTGAAGCCCCAAATCCAAGTTGAGGTGGGCTGATTTGACCTGCCTCAACCCAAATATGAGGTGGTACCAGGACAGCTCGAGGCATCCTAAGGCCAAGGCAGATTGGTATCGAAGCCCTCAGGGCAGTGGTGGGCTGCTTCTCCTGCCACCTGCCCAAGCGGCATAGCTGATGTGAGGCTGGCCGTGAGTCCATGTGAGTCCATTGGACTCTCCTCCCTTTCCCCAACTCCTCTTCCTCTTCTGCCTCCCTGGTCACCTTCCACCACTGCCGCCGCCACCACTGGGATTTACCTTTCCCTGTGTCCTACTCACTGACAGCAGAACTACAATTTAAAGGTAAGATCATAGGGGCTCCCTTTTTTCAATAAATCTATGGCCGTAAGGAGCCATTTCCCCTAATTTGTGATCATTGATCTATTCGAGCTCCCATGATTTCCCCTTTAAATCGTGGCTCAGCTCTCAGGGAGGAGGATGCATGGGAAGGTAAGTCCCAGGAGTGGTGGCTCCAGTTTTGGGGAGAGGGGGAGGGAGCAAGCGAGTGGAGAGTCTAATGGACTCCTGGTCAGCCTTGCACCGGGTTTTCCTTGGTGCTGGCTATGTGGCTGCATGGCAGGCACCCAGGACCTGCAAGGCTGACCCACTGTGTGTGTGTGTGTGTGTGTGTGTGTGTGTGTGTGTGTGTGAAAATCTCCCTTCAGCTTCCATCCTGAAGTGAGGTAACAAGCCCCAAACCACCCCAAGTTGAATCAGGGGCATTTTGGAGGCTCCAAAATGGCCTCTGAAACAAGTCGAGGGGCTGTGCACAGCCCTACAAATGATACCTACTCCATTTTTCCATTGCTTTAGTTCTTAATGGTCCAGGAGCCCTCTTGGGATTGGGATTTGGTGACTTAAATAACAAACTGACATGCTCTATGGCTTCATCTACACGATGAAAGCTGTATGTAAAAGGCAGGAGCCACACCAAGCCAGTTATAGCAGTATGAAAGCAGTATATGGTATGTGTCATGGGCCCCAACAGTTGTCAGTGCACTTCAGTACCACTATTAAGCAGTAGTGTGGCTCCTACCTTTTATATACCGTTTTCATACTGCAATATCCTGCTTGGTGTAGATGAGGCCTTTGTTACATATGAAAATAGAGTGCCTAGTTGCCCTAAGTTCAAAACTGCAAGTCACTTCATTTTAACCATGGAGTGTTTTAGCTTTCCACACTGCCAACATGACTAATTTTTATTGGCACTCTGATTCTCCCTCTCCCAATAACTGCCAGAGGGAAATCTATCTCTACTCTCATGGTGAGCTGATAACTCCATGACCTCAGTAGTTTATTTCCAATTGTTCTCAGTTTGTTTAACCTTTTTAAAATTTTCCTTTGTGTTCTACACATACATTTTACACATTATGTTTTGGCCCTATTAGTGTTTCATTCATTCCATTGATATCCTGCCTTTCTTCCGTCTTAACCAACCCAAGTTGGTATCCATAATCCTCTTCCTCTCCAATTTATCCTCACAACAACAACCTTGTGAGGTAGGTTGGCATTCAAGGGCAGTAAAGGAGAAGATGCAGTAAAATCCTGGTGGGTTTCTCTTAAATTGACTGTGAAGAAACAACATTATGTTGAAACAACATCTCTGTGTTATGTAAAGCCATTTTCTTACAATATTCACAACGGTGGGATTCTCTAATATATACTGGTTGATAGCTACTTATCACACAGCAGTGGCAACCTAACTCCATGATGCTACAGCAGACATCCTGAAAACAATTTACTTGTTTTACTTGTTGTGTCACTTATTGATGATTACTCTGAAATAAGTGGTTTTGGGAGGGCAGCTGCAGTGTCTGTTTTACTTTAGTAAAAGTTGTTGAAGCAGGCTAAGTGAAGTTGAGGATGCCAAAGAGAATTATTTGAAGAGAAAGCTCTTGAAGAGTGTGAACTGTGATTCAAGGATTTGTCAGAGGAAATAAACTCTTGATTTACGTTAGTGGCTTTGAAAAGTGATATTTGTTTTCACTTCTGCACCCTTTGTGAGAAACCCATTTTGTTTTCACTTCAAATCCATATTACTTTTAACACTCACAATGATGTGAATAGTACTTACTCTGACCCACAATCTATTTACCAGTCTTATGCTCACAGAAACAAACATTTTGACATAGAGATTGCAACAGTGTCACTCTCTGCCATTTAAATCAATGGGACTAAATGTTTTTAACTTTGGACTGTGCCCAGACTATATATCTATATCTATATAGCTATCAGTCACTGATAGCTATATAAAATCTTCATTGTGTCATGACCCTGGCAAATACACTGGATCTAAATTGGGCTCAGAAACAGCTGATCTATTTTCCAATTGTTTCAAAAAATAGTTTGGTTTTCTGATCCCAATTCTGAATTGAACTGGATGAGGAGATTCATCCATTCCTAGTAGGGAGGGAGACCACTACATATACAAAATGATGTACATGAATACCTTGGGAGCACTTTTTAAGGTGGGGTAGGGGTACCCAGAGCAGCCCATATTAAATTAAAAATTAAATTCAAAAGGTAGCTCAACTGTACTTAAAAGACATACTGTATGTCATGAATGCTATAGAATGGTAGCAGAAATAGCCTACTGTTCAGGACTCAGCCTCTTCATGCTCAGCCTCAACTTTGTATTCCTCCCCTGGGTCAGCCATCTTTATTCCCCACTAATGCCCCCTATAGCATGGCATTGTTCCCAGGGTCATTATTTTTAGTTGTTACAGAGGGCAGGACTAATGCCAGTTACCGAAACATGAAAAGAAGCACCCTGATGGTGAGAGTCTTTTGGAAGTGGAACAGACAGCCTTGGAAAGTGGTGGTCTCTCCTTCTCTTGAGGAATTGAAGCAGAGACTGGACTGCTCTATGAGCTCCATCATATAATCACACACCCTTGTATTATCCCCCTCCATTTACTTAGTGTTTGAAAGCCTTATGTTTCATTCATCTTCACCCTTCTCCTCGGAATTGCTGTTTTCCCCCAACCTGCAGATCTCATTTACAGATCCCTTACAATCTATTGGTTGATCACAGGGACACCTTGCCCTGGCATGCCCCCTCCCATCAGCAATGCCACCCACCCTCAGAACATCGGATTGAGTACAATGGGATAAAAATACAAGTAGAGGGTCGTGTGCATTGCTGGAAAAAATGTTCCTTCCCCACACTTGGAAACCTTGCAAAGTGAGGGGGAAGAGGAGAGATCAAGGCAGAACATGGATGGCGTCATCTGAGTCCTTTGTATGCAATCAGGGATGCTGCATCTGCATCCTGTATTCCAGCCTGCACTGAGCAGGGATTAAACTAGATGATCTTCAAGGTCCTTTTCTGCTCCATGATTCTGGTCCCAGGAATGCTGCTGGATGTCAATGGTGGCCACATGAAGCAGTGGTAAGATCTTTTTTAAAAGTAAAAGAAAGAGGGATTTTTTTTAAAAAAAATACCCTTTACTACTTTGTTTTTAAAGAGTACATTACCAATTGTGAAAGCTCTTAGAATTTCCCGGAATGAATAAATGAGTCTTTGGGGGCATTTTTACCTTTCTTCTAGTGCCAAGAAATGTTAAAAGTCTGTTCAGCCCAGCTTTAATTTGAAAACATCTCTGGTCTCCATACTGCAATGGTAGCTGGGAGGGGGGCATATCAGACCTGCCAGGACCAGAAGGAACTGAAGAATGGGGCGGGGGGAATCCTAGATTTTCTGACATTTATTGTTCCCTACTGGGTTTATACTAACTCTGGCCTTAACTAGACCTAAGGATTATCCCAGGCAAATGGAGGGGTCATCCCTGCCTGCTCTCAGGATCCCCTGTGTGTCATTTGGATGCAGAAGGATGATCCCCGGATAATCCTGGGATATAGGCCTGGTCTAGCCATGGCCTATGTTCACTCTGCTTGTTTTCTCTCCCATCTTTTCAACTGTTCAGATGGTGTGTGTGTGGTCTGGCTTCTACCTTTGATCTCAACACCAGCTTGGTATCTTTGACTGTCAGGTGTTCTTTTAAACCCCAGAAACATAAAGAATGACCTACAACATGAGGTCATGGTTTCTTGAGGTTTGAAAATACTTGTAGCTTTAAATTAGGGATTGTTAAATCTCAAACAGTGCAGAGTTCAGCTGTGGTTCTATGAAACTAGTTCTGAGTTTTGTGCTCTACTTGCCCACTAAATTATCACCGAATGGCAGGGTTTCCAAAGTATGCTTAAGTGTTTTACCACATGCTGTAGCTGGTTTCTTAGAACTAAACTACACATTATGGTTATTGCGTAACATGTAGCTGAGCCATCATTTTATTTACTGTAGTGTAACTGTGTGTGGCCCTGATTTGGATTGGTTCAGCTCCAGCTCCCCTGGGGGGGTGGAATTAAATCTTCCCCCACCTGTTTCCCTCTTAAAATAGAAAAAAGTATCCATTGGAGTCCATGGGCAGTATCCTAATTTATAGGTATAGATGCATATTTAGCAGTAATTATTATAATTTAAAGAGAAATATAATACATCTCACGATAGTATGGTATACTGTGGCCAGATGACCCACGTGCCTTGTTCAGTCTGCTGTCTAGGTATTGTTGATGGGCAGCTTCAAGGCCCGGCTCGTCCTTCTGATGGCTCTTTATCTTTAAATGGGATGTGGACTGGATAGCCCTTCAAATAGAGGAGCAGTCCTTCAAATGAAGAACTGTCCTCTGTAAAAGAAGACACCTGACCATCCTTTTTGGGTGGGTACATCATCATGGTATAGGAACTTACTCTCTCTTGTTTTCACTATCAGGCGAGTCTAGAATATTGTCTGTTGCAGCAATGGCTGCCTTTGCCTGTTGGGTCCGGACCATTCTTTTAAGTTCTCTCATTCACCAAAAGAGGAAGGTTGATGGTTCCCAAAATAAATCCACTTGTAACCTGATTTCTCACTTTCCTGTCAACTTAATTGCTTGTGGGAATTCGTTTTTGCACAAGCCTTGGATCTTAGGGTCTGAATTTGAAATGTTGCCACTTGCCAACATATGTGACAATGAATGTCTTCCATCTCCTTTGAGGTAGAACAGCTGCAAGACACTCCTCATATTATTAATTCCTGGATAGTGCTGTCATCATCCATGTTTTAATACCTTAGTCTGAACACATGAACAATTCAGATTTGTGGTGTGCACTTATGGATTAGGACTCAATTTTTGCAGGCTTACTTTACACTATTTAAACGCTTTATCATAGATGAAGTGGATAAGCAGTATAAGTGAAGTCAGATCCAATGGCTACATAAAAGAAGTTGAATCAACTTTGGAGTTCAAGTTAAGAGCACAGATTTATTTAAATAAAAAGGAGTGGAAGAAATATGAAGTTGCCTTAAAACAAAACAAAACAAACATATATTTACTAGCTGAAATACATGATCTTTTAGACAGACATAATAACTGACAGGGTTTCTCCTTTCATGCCCATCAGCTGGGTTATCTTGGACAGACCTTCCAGAGAGATACAACTGGCACTGGCAAAACTCAGCCTTTTCTTTGCTGGGTCTGGGAAGGGTGGGCAGGGGGCATACAAGTGAATCGGTTGGAGAGTAAATTACCCTCGGAACACCTGAGGTTCCTCACACAGGTAGAGGGAATAGTCAAAAGCATCTGCTAACAACCCAGTCAGGTGGGCCAGAGGTGTTTGAATGAAAGAAGTTGGTCCTCAGACATTCCAGTGTGCAGAAGAGGATTCTTATGAGGACAAGACACATACTTCTTTCTCAGGAGTAGGATAGTCCGTGACTTATTGAGGGCCCTCCAATCCTTAGGACAGCTCTGCCATCATCTTCTGACTCAGAGGTTAATACTCTAGAAAAACTTCCATCTTTCCAGCCTCAGGCTATAAAATCAAGTGAGGGTTTTTTAAATAGTCCAGTCAGCTCCTCCAGGATTGGTGGAGCTGACCACACTACAGGTCTTGTCCACCTACATAAGGCTTCATTTGGCTTTAGCTCCCTGCTGAGACAACATTCAAGTGGTTTATCACTGGTTGGAAAGAGTTCCAACCAGCTTGACCCACTTGGAGCTATACAAAGTGTCCTGTTTTCTTCTGCCTTCTTATAGTCTATTGCACTTTGACCTGTCTACTTTAACTGGACTGCTTTACCTGATCTTGCCTACTGAGAGCTGCCTCTGCCTACTGGACAGGACTTTATCTGCTTGAGCTTATAGCTAGGGATGTGCAAATAAGCAAAACTAAAGCTCATTCCTTCCCATGTCCATATCAGATTGTAGCTTTGTTTATTTTCTTTTTGCATGAAAATTAATACATATGTTTTGCATTTCCCCCAAATGTATTGATCAATTGTGCAGTTTTGAAATGTATGTATTTTTCTCCCATTGAGTAAAGATTCCAAAAGCACACATTTTTTCATATGCTTTTTGTTTTGTTTTGAATGTGCTTTCGCCCTATGAATTTCATCACAAACTCTGAAATGTACGGACTTTAACTTCAGATTGTCTTCTGTGTTTGGTTCGAGGAGATGAGACCTGGGTACATTCTGGTCAAAAATGAACTGAAATGAATTTCTAATACATCCCTAAATATAGCAACTAATTGGAAAATAACGGTTTGATGCTATCTGACTTGGAGTCCTATCCTGTTTATAGGACACCTAAGCCTATCTGGCACTGTGGACCGAAGTGTTGACAACGTGTGAGAACTGATACATGTTTCTGGAGGCATATTATGTCCAGAGAGTGGTTTGAAATAGCCAGTAAGGATTGTGCAACTTCAGAATTGGTTAACACTTATCTATGCCTTTGGAAATTAACTATCCATTGCCAAATTTATAAATACCCTTCTCATAATTGAAGCAAAGAAAGCCAAAAATAGTTTATCAAATGTGCTGCTTTATCCAGATGAATAGTAAGTGACCCGTTGTGATTTCCTACTTGGTTTTTCTAATTATGATCCATTTTGGTACTAGATAAGCATGTATCTATGTTCTAAAACCCCAGGCTTATTTTCAATGCAGCCAATGAAAGTTGACACCTCCTGTATGATCATATTAGCCTTAACATTGCACAGTATAATTATTCATTTCTGTAAATCCCATTACTAGTTAGAAAGGCTTTATTCTATCTTTATGTTTGTTTGTTTGTTTGAACCTATGATGGAATTTAAAAGTTGAAGTTAAGAAACAAGAATCCAGATCTAGAATGTGGTCCCTTTGCACATTCTGGGGATGACTTCCACATGTCCTGTTCTCCCTTCAGGTGCAACTGATCTGGGTTTTAGCTTATCATCCACAATTCTTTGGAACTGCTTAGATCCAGTTTTCAGGGGTGCTATTTTCTAATTTTAAGTGGCTACCAATTTTTGCCTAAAGCAATATTTCAAGGTTAGTGATAGGGAGGTGGATCTCCCAGAAGGCCTTGTCTAGACTGGCCATGAAACCCTGCCCGTTGTTGTAAGCCAGTGCTAGGGCAACTCATTTTATCTGGCTGCAAGATTACTCTCCATGGTCCTGAGTCTCAGCTCACAGTCCCTGAAAGTTCTATTCAGGATTCTGAACCTACTGTACTCCACAACCATTTCAGCAGCTGTCCACCCCATGTCAGATGTAAATAACTGCTGCAATTTCTGTTATTGCAGCAGTTCCCTGGAAACAAATTCCAGTGAATAAACAGGGCTGTTCGCAAATAGCCCAGTGAAAGTTCTTGTCTTACAATTTCAAAGCAAGATTAAGATTTTCAGAAAATCCCCCATTTTCTCTCTTTAAAAATGAAGGGTGCCATTAAAATGAGAACAAACAACTTTTGAGTGTCATGTTTATCACTAAAATGTATTAGCCAAATCCATTTGACAAATTATGTTTGGATTTCATTTCACGCTCAATGTTTGCTTGTGACAGACACGTTGTGCTGGGGCCTACTTTGTGTGAGGACAATCACTCTGCATCACCCAGCTGCTTGGCTTAATAGCTTCTGGATATTTCCATTCCGCTTATATCTTTATTTTATGTATAATTAATGGCTAGGCTCCTGAGGAAACAATGCAAGGTATAGAAATGACATAACACATTGTGGCATGTTGAAAACCTGCTAATTTATAAAACCTGCAGAAATGTAAGTACTAACATTGCTGAGCTGGCAAAAATGGGAGTCCAAAGTGTGTGTCCCATACACTAGCTTTGGTTCTTCAAGCTGGTGAAGGACATAGACTGGCGACTAAAAGTACCCCATGATGTTCTGGCAATGGGGCTGAATTTGTTCCCCCACACACACACCCGCATTCCATATGTGCACACTTCTGAAAATGTGAATGAACCATCTCCCTCTGCTGAATGACTTGCCTTTGGAATTACATACCTTCCAATAAAGCACAAATGGAAACAATGACACTCCTTTGCACATGTAGTAGACAGGGGCCCCATGGTTCAGACTGCAAGGCTGCCAAGGAATACGACATGTGCAGATGAAAGACCAAGACATGGTAAGTTGGAGACTACAATGGTGCAGTTAGGTGATTTTAGTCATATAGTGTGTTCCTATACATGTCTACTCAGAAGAAAACCTCACTGAATTCAAGATGAATTTGCATTGGATTGCCTTAATGGTCTTATCCTCCATCCTGGACATCATTAGAGCATGGATAACTGAAGCAAGGTCCATCGTCTCTAGTAGTAAAAGCATATATTAAATGCATATTAAGGTAAGCACTGTATTATTTATTTATTTGATTTATATTCCAGGGTGGTGTAGTGGCTAAAGTGTTGGACTGGGAGTTGGGAGATCCAGGTTCTAGTCCCCACTCGGCCATGGAAACCCACTGGGTGATTTTGGGCAAGTCACAGACTATCAGCCCAGCCTACCTCACAGGGTTGTTGTTGCGAGGATAAAATGGAGGGAACTATGGAGGAGGAATGGAGAAGAGGAGGATTATGTATGCCACCTTGGGTTCCTTGGAGGAAAAAAGGTGGGATATAAATGCAATAATAAATATAAATAAACATCTTTTACCCAAAACTGGCATTCAAGGCAGCTAAGTCACTGTAGACATGCCTGCCTTCATTTCTAATATTTGGTCCTTATTTAAGCAATTGTCAGTGAAAAGGCAGTATTGCCAATATCAATAAGCAGAGAGAAGAAATGCTGACATGAAATATTCTTCCTTCTCTACTAAATGAGGCCAGGATTTGCAGCTTAGAGCACCCTGTACAGCAGGGGTGAGCAACTTGTGGCCCTCCAGATGTTTTGGCCTACAACTCCCATCAGTCCTGGCCAGCATAGCCAATGGTAAGGGCTGCTGGGAATTCTAGGCAAAAACATCTGGAGGGCCAAAAGTGCCCCATCCCTCCTCTACAGTGCTTTCACTACTCTCTTGATTAGTTAAAGGTGGTGCTAATCACCTTGAAAAATTACACTGCATTTGAAGAGCCTCAAGGTAGCTGACCATTTCACAACTTATCCTCCTGTACAATCAAACAGTTAAATGTTAAGCTGGCCCATGAAGGGATAAGGGAAACATAATTGTCATTGCCTTACTCCCCTGCCTGTTGAACATGCTCAGGTCAGCAACCTCCAGAGCCCTCAGGCAGGGAAAATTTCAATTTTATTTGGCTTGTAAAAAGCCAAGGAGCTCTCTCACTCTCATTCTGCTTTTGGTCAGGGAAACAAATGGGAGCTGCAACAAAATGTTGCTGTGTGGGTGTGGAGTGCTCCCATTGAGTGTTCTAGCCTATTAGCCATAGTTCCCTCTTGGATAGTTCATTCCATTCTCCTTCTCCCCTTATTTTCCATTTTCCTCCCAATGCTCAGTTCGTATTCTGTGGACAGTGAGCTTCCAAAGTCTTCCCAACGTGTGATCCTCTTAGGGATATATGATATTTATATTCCAACCTTTGGGATTCCCCCAAAGCAGCTGATACCTCTGGTCACTTTTGGGTACATAAGCAGTAGCACTCATTGCAAACAGAAGACGTGCTGGTGCCAGTGTGATTCAGGAGGGAGGCAGACAGTTGAATGTGGAACCTGAGAGATGCCTGTTTGTACTGTCAGCATGTGCTGAGATGGTCCCTGGTAAATTGGGACAGTTGTTGCGTAAGAAACCGTGTTAGAGAAATGATTATTTACACATGAAAATCCTGTTTCCTGAAGCATGTGATATGAGTATTGTAAAGTTGTGGTTGTTGTTTTTAAAAAAAAGAAAATGGGCTTATATTACTCCAATCATAAGATTTATATGGGAATAAGTGCAATAGGCACGCATATAAAATCATTCAGTTATGAAGAGATAAAGTGAACCACAATTAAAGCTTGTACCAGTACATCAATGATAGACTTCCAATCTTCTACATAATTAAAATGAACATTTGATCTGAAAATTTGTAGTTATGATACACTATCTTGGTAATGAAACATGGTCCTTTGGGAACCTCTCATGGGTGTACACTTCCAAACATTTTCTACCCTAATGAGCCTTAAAGATTTCTCATCAAATGGTCGTTAACTAAAATGCTCCTGTTTTTATCTACCCTAGAAACATATTCCTACTAGGACTATCAACCTTGAATTTTGGATTAATCTGAAGTACATGTACCTAAGTGTACAGTACACTAAGCAGTGTAATCATTATCATGTTTGATTCAAGGACAAAAGCAACAAACACCAAGGAGAGAACAGGCAAGAAAGAAAGAAAGAAAGAAAGAAAGAATATGGTTCATATATTTCTTCTGTTTATAACATTGTTCGCTTCACCGTTCATATAGTAAAAGCTGATTTTGCAAGAGAATTAAGCAGGTGGACTGCTTAATTCTGGAAACTTGGGATAGTGCATATTAATGATTATTGATAGGGGATGCCACAAAATTTCACTTCCAGAACAACATTTTTCTTCTTCTTCCGGGCTAGGTACGATACGTAAAAGCAAGAATTTTGCACATTTGCTGCCAATTTCTACTTTCACAGATCTCCTTTTTGTCCTCCTGCCATACTCCAAGGAAGTTACAACCTATCAATGAGACTTAATAGAAAGCAAATATATTGGGTTTTGTTGTTGGTTTCTTGTTTTTGTGGTATATTGTTTTAAAGTTCATGTTTACATTTTATTTACTGTCTTTCTATCATAAGATGAAGGGCGGTATTTCAAACAAACAAACAAACAAACAAACAAACAAACAAACAATATTTGCTGGCCACTTATGCATTGCCAAAAAAGAAGGCAAAGGAAGTCATAGATCTCAATAAAGTTTTGGTATGCATATTTATGTGCAGAGATGTCCATTTATAAAGAATTGCTGGAACTGAAATAGAAACACAATACTGCCCAGACAGCTTTGGCTATGGGGTGGTATATACATTTAATAATTAGTATGGAAGATTGTGGCCATGTCACCTACGTGCCTGATCAGTCTGTTGTCCAGGTACAGTTGATGGACAACATCAAGGCCCCTGCTCTGTTAGGGTTCTTTATCTTTAAACCAGACTTGGAATAGACAGCCAATAGTGGATGCCTTTAAATAGCAGACCGTCCTCTTTAAAGTAGGACACGCAAACCCTGTTTTTCAGATATAGGGTTGTTTCCAAATAGGTTGTATGTAATGTTAGTCTAATTTAAATCCCATGCATTTCAATGGATATACTCTAAGTAGAACTAACATTGGATACAACCCATAATATTTTTAAGGTTACCTCTGTGTTATTCTGAGTCAATCTGCTGTCATCTGTAAACAGATACTCCGTGATGAATGAAAGTGGTGAAAAAATACTTGACAACCATGAAGCAGATTAAGCTGACTGTTCTTCAGCCTCATACTAAAGGACTTTTATGCTATGCTGGTGATTTTATAATTACGTTATCAAAATGCAGGCCATAATACAGAGAACATTAACCTAAATTAAGTTAAGCATACATTTTGCAAGCTGTGATGATATTAAACTTGCAATGAAGCAGCTAGAGATTAAGCATTATTCTTTTGTCCTCCACCTAGGAATAATGATAATAATAAAAAAGCTTCTACTATAATTAAATCAGTTGCTCTGCATATTTGACTAAACATCTGATTTAATCTGTTCCTATAATTATTTTAAGTGATCTTAATTAGTACCATCTGCAATGCAATTTACAAACAAGTTTCTTTTGTTAATTTGCATATTTAATAAATAGACTCTCCTGGTAAAAAGTTCTGACTTTTTGTGCATTCTTAACTTATAGTTTTAAGAATTTTCCATAGGTTAGAGGAATGTTTTGGAAAAATGGATAGCTATCATGCAAAATGTCAGTCTTATATCATACATTTTCAACTAGACACCTCCCCACACATAGCAATTACAAAAAGAAAAGAAAAGAAAAAGAAAACAATGGGATGAGTTAAATAAAAACAAATACTCCCAGAATAGGTTAAAGGACCCAAAGTTTGGATTTCCTGCCCCATTCTAGTTATGGTTATCCTTAATACTATGGTTATCATTAATAGAAATCTAAGAGCATCATCAGATAAGTGTTTGATTGCACGCTCAGTACTGGCAACAAAGGAGAGGGCCTTTTCAGTGGTGGCTCCCCCAATTACGAGATGATCTCCCAATGAGACTTGCCTGGTGCCGACATTGTTATCCTTTCAGCGCCAGGTTAAGACTTTTCTCTTCTCTGAGGCAGTTAACAACATATGCTGAGGTTTTTTTTAACTGATCCCAGAATAGCTGTTTTAAAGGGATATTGCTGTTTTTAATACTTTTGATGGTTTAAAATTCCTGTATATTTGTTTTTAATGTTCACTGTTTTTAACTTTTGTAAACCGCCCAGAGAGCTTCAGCTATGGGGTGGAATATAAATGTAATAAATAAACACTGCCCACTTATGGATGGCCGCGTGTCCTTTAGATGTCGTCGTCCGCCTCCTATGTGCCTCCACTCCTTCTGCTCATTTTTCCATTGCAAAATAGGCCCCTTTTAATCTGACTTAAAAACAACAACAAAACAAGCCATAATGTGCTGCCATTCCCTGCTGTGTGCAGGAAAAGCGGTGCCATAAAAATGCCCCCCTGAATGGGCCATGTGGTCATTGCTGCTTCCTCGTTCTCTCCCTGTATAAAGAGATCATTGCTATTGTGGGACAGCAGCAGGAGGCCATAGCGACAGTAGGGAAATGTGAAAATCCACCCGTCTGATGACACTCTCAGTTCTCCAAATGTGTAGCAAAAATGGATACTGCCATGCACAAGACGGAAGTATCAGCAGACTCAGGGAAACTTTAACATGAGAACATAAGAAGAAGAACTGTGCTGGATCACAACAACACATTGCAACATTCTGTTTACCAGCTGCTCATGGGACACCCGCAAGCAGGACATGAGTGCAACAGCACCCTCTCACCCATGTTCCCATCAACTGGTATATATCAGCATATTGTGTTGATACTCGAGGTAGGATATAGCTATCAGAACTAGTGACCACTGATAGCCTCATCCTCCAAGGATTTGCCTAATCCCCCTTTCAAGTAATACAAATTGGTCTCCATCATTCCAGCTTGTGAAAGTGATAATTATGTGCTGTGTAAAGGAATACTTTGTTTTCTCTGTCCTGAGCCTTCAATCACTCATGACCTCTGAGTCTTCCACCCCATGGTTTAATATTACGAGAACGGGAGAACACGTCTCCATATCCACTTTCTCCATGCTATACACTTCTAGCATGTCTCTTCTCACTCACCTTTTTTTTAAGTTAATAAAATCCCAGATGTTGTAACCTTTCCTCATGGAGGAGTTGCTCTTAGTTACCCCTTTTTTGCATTTTTGCCAACCATAAAGTTTGCAGAAGTACAAACCATTAATAATTTCATTGTAGATAAAAACCCTAAAGGGATAACCTCTCCAAAACACCATCAGCACTAGACATGTCGATTGGCGGTGGAGGCAGAATGGAATGGAATGGAATGGAATGCAGAGTGGCTGGAATCCTAAACATGGATCATTGCACACTGCAACATTTTGTTACAGGCTCCACCTGTAACATAAACAGCAACATATTCCTGGCTGTCTTTGGTTAGTTTTCATTATATAGCTCGATCAGGCATTGTTTACTGTATTTGAAATATTCCATTTGTAGACTGCATGGATTTCTGGACAATGTGAAAGCCTCTTGGCATAACCATAAGCTTGTTAAAAAAAGGTTATCTATATAGTTTATATGAGGGACAAACTCTATTATGGTTGAAGCACCTGGTTCCTGATTTAAGAGCATACAATAAAATAATGTCCAGTTCCCACAAATTGTTCCACTATGGAGAATTTCATTACTTCAGCGTCTCTTTGTAGAAGCATAGATGTCCATCCACCCACACAGAGTAGTTTGAAAACAGGAGACTGAATTGTTAGTGTGATGTGTGTGGTGGTAAAGACACAACCTAAGGGAGCCTCTAAGCTGAAGCACATTAATAAGGCAATGTTTGCATGACCAAAACACTACTATTCCAATTATAACTCAGATAAATTAAAAAGCATCTTCAAAAAAAATGGGTTCAAGTTTAGAAAACAAATAAGGAACACGCATTGAAACATTTTAAAGGATTAATTACCATTATCCTGATGATGCAAGATAATTCCTATAATTATTCCACTTAAAGGAAATAATTGGGATTTAGACTGAAGACACATTTTCTGTCACAGTCGCCAGCCCATTCATTACTCCATCAAGTAAAATTCATTTGTATTTAATCACGTTATGTGCAGATGCTATGCATATCAATACAAGTGATTGATGAAGTCGCTGGGATAGATGATGTATAGATAATGACCACATTAAAGTATAGTTAAGATATGCATTGTTTGCTGAAATATCTGCTTTGAGTGCATGTTTCTTAAGTTTTATTCAGCATTTTGAATAACTTTTTAGACAGCGGAGGTGTAACTGCTCCTAGTGCTTAAAGTATTGTTATGAAGGCTGGCTACACAAACTATCCAAATCTGACTTAGAATCATAGAATCGCAGAGTTGGAAGGGGCCTACAAGGCCATCGAGTCCAACCCCCTGCTCAATGCAGGAATCCACGCTAAAGCATCCTTGACAGATTATTTCCCCCTTCTCCAATGCCCCACCATTGAATCACTCAGCCATATAGTCCACCCTGTCATGTGATGGTTTTCATGTCTTGATTTGAAACAGAAATAATGTGGCAACAAAACAAATAATTTTTCAAGCAGTTTGCATTTCTTGAGTGAAAAGACAAAGTGTTGCTATAACAACATCCCAGGAAGAGCTATGCTAAACAGCACACAACTGCACAAAATCTGAATAACAGACAAGACAATGAGGCAAAAGGACTGATATAATTTGAAAGGAATTATAACAAGATTGAACTATGCAACAAGCTATAGAACAATAACATCAGTATCCATATATACATAACCCAGTAATGGTTACAAAAAGCAGGTTCATGAATTGGCAATGAAATTGCTGAGCGAGAGAAAACTTTACAGGACTTCGGATTTTACACCTGTTTTGCCACAGCTTCCTCAGAACCTCGCTATAGTTACTGCAAAACATAATACAAATGAAAATAAATCCCCAAACACGTTACACATACGGAATTTGAAGATAAGAGGTATTATAAAGTCCAGCTAAATGGCTGAAACTCTCCACCACTAATAAGTTTGTGCTGCGGGAGAAAGGTGAGGCAATTCTTATATTGTTCTTCTGTCCCAAAACATCTTTAAATGTCCTCCAAGCCAGACTGGCTGAAGAAAAGTACAAGCTTTCAATTATAAGGTGATTGAAGCATAAAAAATTACCAGAGAAGCATAAAAAATGGTAAAGAAATAGCAATTCCTCTAACCTCAAATCCCAGGCAGATTTCCAGAAAGCTTCAGGGGTGGTGAGTATTTTGAGCAGATGTGATCATTTTACCCTCAAGGCCTGTTTTATAAATCTCCCTTAAAGGCACATCTATCTAATTGCAAGGAATTCAACAGGTGATTGCCTTCCCAGAAATGACGAGAATTCAAGGCTCGTGTTCAGACCCGTGGGCTGTACCGTGTCTAATTTAAAGATCCATTCAGCCTCCCTCCTTAGAAGAAGGTTGTCATAGTCACACCACTTATATGTATGGGCATAGACTCTGTCAATGACCAAGAATCTGAGGTCATTATAATGGTGGGAATAATCAATATAATGTTGGACTAAGGGTGCATCAAGAACTCGGTGTCTTAGTTCTGAATAATGTTCTATGTCCCGTGTTCGAAAGCTACATGTTGTTTTTCCTATGTATAACAGTCCCCAAAGGCAAATGATGATGTAAATGATTCATTTTGTAACACAGTTGGAAAAATGGTATAAAACAAACCTCTGATTATTATTAAGATGTTTTAAAAAATTGCAGTTTCAATGGATAAAGAGCATACCTTGTATCCATTACATTTAAAATGGCCATGAATTTCAAAGTCTGAATTGGTCCGGCGGATCAATGTCAGAGCAGAACAGTTGATCCCTGAGAGTTTTGGTTCATCTTAATCCAAATTGTGGGGTATTGCTACACCCAGGTAGGTGACTAACCACATGGCAGTGTTTACGTATACTCTTTATCATGGCATGGGATAAATGAGAGTATTCCAAAGAACATTGGATCTTGTTCTCAGAGCATCTAGTTGGAGACGCCTATAACCTGAGTCTGGGAATTGCATCAACCCATCTTTCAGCATCCCTACTGACTGAAGGATGATAACCCCTTTCAGCCAGCTGCTGTCAGAATCTGACTTTCTGGCTGGCATACTCATTTTGCAGTGATGAATTCCATTTAAGGCATAAATACTGTCCCAATGGTAAGTTCCTATCTTGTGGCTGTATAATGAAACTTATATAGAAACATATTGACGAAGTGGGGGAGAGGGGGAGGAATGCACATGTAAGGTGGCTGATCTTAATCCCACAAAGAATCTGGAAGCAGAAGCCTTGATAAGAATTATGTGATGAAAAGTCTCTGTGTGGAGAACCTCCCCCCCCCCAAAAAAATTAGTTGTATTCTGAAGTTAGCCTTCTCCACAGTGTCAAGCAGATTTGGAAAGCTCTCATTTTAGGAAGAAGAGCTGAGAAAAAAACGATCAGGGAATCAAGATTCATGGAATATTAATGTTGGTACATGAAACTTTGTCTAATCAGTATTATTTAATGAGCTATCCCTATCAGCAGCTTGTGCTTCTTCTGATCCTTCCTTTTTATCATCTTCATTTCCCTCATTTTAGAGGAATTGTAGTGATGTGATACAGTATGTAATCTTACATAAAAGTCTTCATAATATATCAGTTTTAGAAATCAGTTTGGTGGAGCATAGGCTGGGTAGCAATATGTGAACACCTTGTCCATTTTTTATTCATCCTTCTAACTTCTCACCCTCCAGAGTGCCATGATCCCTCACCATTGACTCTGCTGGCTAAGCTGATGGGAATTGTAGGCATTACTACTACGTAGACTTTTATCCCACACCCTTACCAAGGCTTCTACTTCCAGATTCTTTGCAGGATTAATTCTGGCTCCTTTACACATGCCTTTTCTCATTTTCCCCCTTTCTCTTCCTTTATGTTTCAGTATAGAGCCACTAGTTGGCACTGTGATACAGCAGAATTGCACCATTACACGAACCTCTCATTCTGCCATTTTTAAATAATTCCAGACTTTCTTCATTAGAAAACAAAACAAAACACAAGCGATTCCCCATATAACCATGCCCCTTCCACTGGCCACACCCCCTTCCCCCAGTCACCAGTCATTTGGTATTTTCCTAGTTTTGTGCAGGTTCCCTCCCCACCCTCCCATTCTAAAGGTTGAAATGTCTCTTCAAATGCTTGGTTGCTGTCAGAAAGAACTGCATGGTGGCATTTTTTGTATTTCAGCTCTACCACTTCTGCCTTCGGGCCCACCCACCTTTGCCTTACTTTATTTCTCCATCCATCTACTATCACAAGTGTAATCAGCTACAGGCCTATTCAGACAGCATGCCAATCCATTTGCAGCAAATGGTTAGTGAGTGTGTTTAAAGTATCACCATGGATAGGAATGATTTACACGATACACTAAGCCATAAAGTTTAGCTCAAAATGCTTAACCACCCTGGCCTAGCTTGTCATCTGAACAGAATCTATACGGTTGAACTGATCCATTTCTGACTTTATCTCACATTGGCTTATCCTGAATCTATTTTTTATGAGAATCCTGACAAAATCAGGACCCCAGATTAATACATTTGATACCAGGAGTGAGTAAGCCAATTTGAAGAGGTAAAAAATGTGGGCAAAGAAATGGGAAGGCCCAGCTGCTCACAGGATTCCTGGTTGGCCCGTGCATGGCATCTGGGGGCCCATGGTGCAAATATTCAGTAGGGTCTCTCGCCCTACTATTGTTTGGGATGAAGAAGAAGAAGAAGAAGAAGAAGAAGAAGAAGAAGAAGAAGAAGAAGAAGAAGAAGAAGAAGAAGAAGAAATCTACCTCTGGTGCCGTGCCAGCATGAATTGGACATGGACGGAGTGAAGATATCTGTAGTTGTGGCTAAGCTGGATGTTCCTGACTGTTTTCTGGGACTTGTAGGATGTTAACCTGAAGCAGGAACTTTCAATGAAACTTTGACTGATAAGCTCGAGGCAGTGGAAGAACGCAATGCTTTTTTGCCAGAGGTGTTGGAAAATACTACTGTTCAGATGAGGTCAGAAAATGAAACAAGTTGAATCCAGGTGCCTGGCGACCTGTGTTGCCAAGATAATGAATCAAGCTGAAGTCCAAGCGCTGGTGGCTGAGCGTGTTTGGAACTGCTGGAAATGGGGCAAAAATATCTGCATATTTCCCTTAGATACCAGGAGGGAGGACAACAGCATTCCCAACCAGTCAGCTACATCAGCTCATCCACTGATTCAGAAAGCTAAGGGTCCCCCTGGAGCTAAAAGCATTGTGTGAGATTTTTCTCAAGCTGAACTACAAGAGCTAGCTAAGTAAAGTTGCCAACTGCCTAAAGAGACCCTAGGCACTTGGATTTCTTGTTTGTGGGAGCAGAAAGTACATGGTGTGTTCCTTAGCTCAGCAGAATGGCAGAAGATGGGAACTTTGGCTAACAACCCCATGCTTAGTCAGATTTTGCGAGGTGTCCAACCCACTATATTGACTTTGATAGACTGGATTCTAACTGCTGTGCGGGGTCAATGCCATGATGTTTTGGATTGGGATGAGAGAACAGTTCAGCTGTGGCATGATGCAGTAGAGGCTGGGCAGTTACTGTGGCACAGGGCATCTCAGGCTGCAGTTTACTCCAGCGAATTCCAGGGACTAGATCAAGAGGCTTTTATGGCCAGCATGAGATCCAGGCTCATGTGTAGTGGGCTACCAGATTTGAAAGGAGCCTTGCTTGGTCTGCTGAAGCCTGCCCAGGGAGAGCCAGTGAGACAAGTGGTTTTGTTGCTTGAACAGTTGTGTGACAGTGAAGAAGGGCAGGCCCAGGCAAGAGCTGCTAAATAAGAGAAGAAAGTGAAAAACAAGCAAAAGGTGTCACAAAGAAGCCTGTTTTGGGCATTGATTAAAGATGCTTAGGGTGACCATATGAAAAGGAGGACAGGGCTCCTGTATCTTTAACAGTTGTGTAGAAAAGTGCATTTTAGCAGGTGTCATTTGGTATGCATGCAGCACCTGGTGAAATTCTCTCCTCCTTACAACAGTTAAAGCTGCAGGAGCCTGCCCTTTTTTGTATCTGGTCACTCTAGTACTGTATAGCTAGTGCAGATTTAACTGTTATGATGTTATGATGATTTAGCTGTTTCTCCGCTGTGGCACCTCGGTTGTGGAATGAGCTCCCCAGAGAGGTCCGCCTGGCGCCTACACTGTACTACTTTTGTCGCCAGCTGAAGACCTTTTTATTCTCTCAGTATTTTAACACTTAATTTTAACTTAAATTTAAATATTACTGTTCTAACTCTGTATTTTAATCTTATATCAATTTTGTTGCGTGGTTTTATCCTGGTTGTGCTTTTTATACTGTATTTTGTAATTGTGCTTTTAACATGTTGGTTGTTTTATTATGGTTTTAACTTTTGTGAACCGCCCAGAGAGCTTCGGCTATTGGGCGGTATAAAAATGTAATAAATAAATAAATAAATAAATAAAATAAAATAAAGAGGGGATTCACTAGGTAGGGTGACCATATGAAAAGGAGGACAGGGCTCCTGTATCTTTAACAGTTGCACTGAAAAGGAATTTCAGCAGGTGTCATTTGTATGCATACAGCACCTGGTGAAATTCCCTCTTCATCACAACATTTAAAGTTGTAGGAGTCTGGCCTCTTCTGTATCTGGTCACTCTGGCTAAAGGGGGCAGGGCTCCTGCAGCTTTAACTGTTGTGATGAAAAGGGAATTTCACCAGGTGCTGCATGCATACAAATGACACCTTCTGAAATTCCCTTTTTACTACAACTGTTAAAGATACAGGAGCCCTGTCCTCCTTTTCATATGGTCACCCTATCACCAGGTGTTGCATGCATACAAATTTCACCTGCTGAAATTCCCTTTTCTACACAACTATTACATTCTGCAGTGGCCTGGTTTTCCCCAAGTCACATGGATTCTGCAGATTTATGGACCGTTTTTGGTTTTTTTAAACTTTCTGGAGTTTTATGCAAATTTAGTCATAGAAAAATACATAAAATTAAAAAGATGAAAATGTTTATTTCACTGTTATGAGAAAGTATGAAAATGCTAATTTGGGGGAGGATTTACACATTTTGGGGGGAGATTTATGAATTTGCGCAGATGAGAGTTTGCGGAAACTTGGAAAAAAACTGATTCCACTAATGAGTGAACGACATCTGACAACCTTCCAAAGGCAAACAGAACAGATTATACAAAAACTATACATGCCTACATGTTTGCATGATGTAGAAACAGAAATGAAATTCCTGTACATCCCTATATAAGACTGGGCTAGATGGACTAAAAGTCTGCCTCCATAGAAGGAAACTCGGTCTTTATTTATGCCCTTCTGTTCATAAGAATACATTTTGAATTAAATCTACAAGTCATATAGAAAAGCTAGCACTGATTTTTGCAAAGGACCTGTTCATCAAAGCCCATTCAAACAAAACTTTGAAGTTTCTGCCAGCAAAAGCACACTGTAGCCTGGGCAACTCATCGGAGTATTTTATCGGGAGAAAATAAAAGCGGACTTGTTCTTACAGATCTGGAGCTATTGTGAGCTGAAGTAAACAATCATAAAATGGCTCTTCAGCAGCTGATGCCATGGAAGGAATATGGCATTTACAAGTGTCGCACCTTCATTTCCCCCTTTGCGAAGAGTACATCTTATTTTTGTTTCTATGGCAATTGCAATCCACAGCATAGATATGCAATGTTCCTTGGCATCAGCCAGAAGATTCAGAGCTGCAACTCAGACATGGTCCAAACCTATAATGTGCTGGTGAATCATCAAGGTCTGTATTTTCTATTTGCTACACAAAATAAGAGGGACTACCACACAGAAAGTGTTCCATTAACACAGACAGTGGCCCTTTCTACACCTAAGGATTATCCCAAGAAAATGGAGGGATCATCCCTGCCTGCTTCCAGGATCCGATCCCTAGAAAAAAGGCAGGTGTAGAAATGGCCAGTGTTATTTCAGTCAGAACGAAACATACAATCTCATGCTCCATCAAGCATAGATTGCCTAATTGTTTGTATTTGTTCACATCCTACAGGTAGTTAGAAAACAAGATTCTACAAGAATGAGTGATGACTAGTCAACACCATCTCAGTTTGTCTCATACTCCACCTACCTGAGTGGGTATTGAAGGAGATAGTTTTGCAATTTAAATCTAGCCAGACAATGAAAGAGGCCTGGGTTTTGTAGCTGTTTGGAAGCTCTGAAGAGCAGCAACCATGTGCTATTGTTGCTTCAAGAAGTTGAACTTTCATGTGTTTTGAGTACTTGCCTACTTCCCCCATCATATTTTTATACTGATACATTTACTTTCTCTTTAAAAGCAGGTGCTCAATAGAAGCACCATTTTTCAACGTGTTGTTCTTCCAACCTTGTCAAGAAAATCAGCAAATATGGTGCCAAATGAATTAAATCAAAAGAGTTTTGTTAGGAAGGTATGGTTATTATTTCAAAAATGAAACACAAATAAAATGTAACAACCACGTTAGTCTGTAGCAACAAAACCAGAGGCTTGTGGTATTTTAAAGTAGGGTGACCATATGAAAAGGAGGACAGGGCTCCTGTATCTTTAACAGTTGTATTGAAAAGGGAAGTTCAGCAGGTGCTATTTGTATATATGGAGAACCTGGTGAAATTCCCTTTTCATCACCACAGTTAAAGCTGCAGGTGCCCTGCCCTCTTTTAATTGTGGGGCGGACGCAAGAAATAAGAGACGACACCACAGATTGGATTTAAACTGGGCCACTTTTATTCAAGATCTGCAAAGGGTTCCTGTCGGGCATCCAGTCAAGCCTGCAAGCAGACCTTCTATGTGGAGGGCGAGCTTTCTTGGCCCAGCGGGTGGCGCTCTATTTATCGCCGCCCTGCTGTCCATCCCCTGATGGGGTAGGGAGACCTTCCCTTGTCACCCCCAACCCATGCCCCTCTGGCTCAAGGTGGGTGAGAGAGGTCGGCCTCATAGATGGTCCTTATCCCCCAGGCAGGCCTCAAGGCTCAACACTGGGAGCCCTCGGGAATCACCTATCACTGTAACAGTGCCTATGGAGGAAGAGGGTCTCCCAGGGGTGAGTGACCAGCTTATATCTGGTCAAGTCCCCTCCCAGTCCAAAGTGGCGTGAAATTCCTGCCCAATGCAGGACGACCAGTCTCCCCCCCTTGCGCCGCCCACAAATCCCTCCCTGTGGCCTAGGCTTTGCCTGGCACGGCAGAATGGGCAATCTGGTCACTCTAGTATAGCTCCTGCAGCTTTAACTGTTGTGATGAAGAGGGAATTTCACCAGGTTCTCCATATATACAAATGACATCTGCTGAAATTCCCTTTTCTATGCAACTGTTAAAAATACAGGGGCCCTGTACTCCTTTTCATATGGTCACCCTATTTAAAGAGCCTTTCTACCTCATCAGATGCATGCATCTAGTAAACAGAAGGGTCAAATGCAAAAAGCACTGTTTGACTTCCCTGCCATTCTAGCGCTGAATCTATTGTTTGTTTTTTAAAAGAAAGGCCATTACAACCACGCTTGGCATGTCCTGGGCATGGTAATGCGGTTGTGGGTGGCGGGCGAGAGAGGCGAGGCGTGGAGGCACACAATCGGCTGCCTCCTCGCTGGGCCTGAGGTGAGTGGGTGGGCGACCCTTTATAAAGTGGATCGCCCTCCCCCTCAGCCTCTTTGTTACACCGTGGCTCCCTACCTCCCAACCTGTAGACAGTATGGGTTTGCTGGTTGCCCTTTGGGGGCCAAGTAGGAATTTTTTGCTTTCAAATCTCTTACGATTGGGAGGTTTTTTGCCTACTTCATACTGTAAGACAGCAGGGGAATAATAAATAAGTTAATTGAGCTTTATTTGGTTGCATTTATTCAGGGGGCAGGTGTACAGGCACTGGGAACAAGGTTAGGTTAGCCCCTTTTTAGGCACCATTATAGGTGATTGGTAACATCTGAGGTCCACGTCTGGGAGTCCTGTGACACCAGATGATGGGATAAGGGTTACCTCTGAGGCCAACCTTACTCACTTACTCAGAGTTTTGCAATGTGAGTGGGAGTGACAACGGAAGGTCCCTACCCCAAAAGGGGAATCGGGATGGGTGGTGACCTACAAAAACCACCCGTCTGGATTTGATGGGCTCGCCCAATCCCAATACGGCCTATAAGTGGCCTAGTTAGGATGTCCGTTAGGCCTCCATCACCATTTGCTCAACTTAAATAAATGTGGCCCTATTTTATATCCAACACCATTGTCTCATCCCTTTATTTCGCCATCCACTTCCGCAAAGGAAAACTAGATTTCTAGCCTTTTTACTTATAGCGTTATAAGGAAAAGTATACAGGAAGGATTGTACCCCATTGTTAAGTCTGAAGAAATACAATCTAATTGAATCATCAAAAAACCTGCTGGCTTAAAAGACCAGAAGATAAGGCTTTCTCATGTTGGTCCAAACTCCACAAAGCTAGGAAAGTGGAAGCCAAGGCTGATGCCTTATCTGATGTGCCCCATGCTCAGTCATGATGTTGTCCAATGTTACAAATTGTGCTTGCTTACAATTTACTCTTGCTCTTACTTCATAAGCCAACATAAAACCACGGCTTTTGCTTGTGGTTTGTACCTAGTTTGTTTGCAGAGATGGATTCAAACACAACAATAAGACAGGTTTCAACATACCATACGATGGTTTCGTGTTATGAGAACCAGGCCATTATATCTATCGATCCATCCAACGTGTGAAAGACTCTCACACACAGATGCACGTATACATCACAATTTGATTAAACTCCTCACAAATTCTTTACAGTCTCTCTCATAATTTGACAGCTCCTGTGTCTCTTCAGTACATTTTCAGAGCTTTTTACAGTTACTGTACCTGCCAAGAATTTTGATGAAAATACATTTCTTCATTTTAAACTACTTGTTCAATAAATAAAAGTTAGAGTCCTTTTTAAAACCGAAGAGAATTGTAACTCTATCACTTTGTTTTTGTGGCTTAACATTTGACATTTCTCAATTCCTCATGAACATGTTATCATTTCAAGGGACAAAGCAATATATTTTGCACCCTGAAATTTCATAAGTTACACACACAGGTCTCAAATTGAAGAAAGTTAAACATGGTTAAGTTCCATTAAAATCAATGAGACAAGTTAGCCAACATAATTAACTAAATACCCAATAATTTAAACATTAATAGGCAGGGCAATTCTACTTGAAGAGTGGGGGTGCTCCCATGTCTGAGCCTACAACATATCCAAAGCTCTGTAGGCCTCATGCTTGTGGGGTGGAAGTGAGGGGAGAAGTGTTCTCCTTCCTTCTTTCCAATTTGAGGAGGGGTTTGACTTATACCCCTCTCAATGAAATAGTTTCCAGCAGCTCCAACGCTGCTGTCAATTTCCTCTGTGTGGGGACCATGGTTGGAGACCAGGAAAGCTTTGCAGCCTTTGGATCCAAAACCTCACCCAGTCCACTATGCAACACTCCCAGCTGCCCCCTTTTTAACCTCTCCCAATGTCATAGTTATGGTCTTGAGAAGGTAAGGGCCATGAACTTTCCCAAAGAAACTAGAATGGATGCTCTAAAGTTAGATCTTCCCCTTTGAGGGTAGATCACCCTTGGTGGAGGAAATTTGATATATGCTACAGCTCCAGGGATGCCATAGGATTGTAGCCTAAGACCTGGTTCACCCGTAATGACAATCCAGAGTCTGGGTTGTCATGGAATCATGGGTTGTCATTGAGTTGTGGTTTGACATTACATGCAAACCCTACACCATGGTTTAACAATAGGCTGTTAAGAGAATGTAATGTCAATCCATGATTCAATGATAAAGCAGACTCAATCTATTTTCTGGGTTGTCATTATGTATGAACCAGGTTATTTTTTTCTGGATTGATGCCAAAGACAATATTGTGACCAAACATTATTTTATATACTTAATAGCTAGCTACAAGGTGTGTTTTAGGGGGGAAATCTGTTAAAAAAATTAGCTTTGTGTTTAGCTTTTGGTACACAATTCTTAGCTTGTATAATTTTGCATTGTTGGCACAGAAAAAGGAAAATAATACAGCAAATATTGTACTCCTTGTAGAATTCAATGTTTTCTCCAATATGAAGCGAAAAGATATAACATTGGTATAATAATTAAATCATTATTTTATCACTCAGTTTACCAGTACCTTACTAGTTAGTAAGCTACACATATAGGGTTGTAATCTCACCTACCTGAAAGTAAGCCGTATTTAATTCAATGGGACTTCTGAGTAGACATACATAGAATTCCAAGGTAAATGTATATGTTTATTTTACAAAGATGGAAATGATCACTGTATCTCCCAAATGTGTGGCAATAGAAATGATCTGTCTGAAAGTAGAAGGGATGAGCATTCCCCAGCCAGCATGTAGAAAGTTGGACTTTCCCCTCAGTCTAAATATGAATAGCATTGCATCCTAAGCTATCTAATAAAAGTGTTGCCCGATGGAGAAGGTCAGCGCCTCCCCCAAATGAATTTCTCTTATGTCAAAAGCAGAGCAGTTCTATCCTTCTGTTTGTTAAATCTTTTGTTTTTTTAAAAAATGTCCTCATGACATAATCCATTATGAAGCATTGTGTGGTGAAGGGTACCATCAGCTTGCATCAGTCACAATGCATTACATTACATGTCTAGACAAGTGCCCCCCCCCCCGGCACAATGGGATACCAGCTGAGATAAAACTGAAAATCATAGTTTCCACTGGAGAACTGCAATTTGAATATTTTCCTATCTTTACAATAGCAAAACCTAGGGCCAATCTACACTAGTCTTATAACATTCCTAGTGTCCCTTTCTAATGTGGTTCTCTGTATCAGTTCTCTGAATCATGAGGCATACTAGCGTGACTTACGTTTAGCTGTAACGTTACTGCAGGTCACATGGTTAAATCCTTTCCGTTGTTCTGGGTTGCTCTGAGCTGCTGGGTTTGCTCCACCCACTGCCTGCCTCATTCCTAGCCAGCAGAGCAGAGCAATAGTCTTAAGCACACACAAACCTCTTCCCAAAACATCTTAATGCAGGTCCCAGGGAACAGCCTGAGTGCATAGGAACCAGCCACTTTGCTAAAGCTAAGCAGGGTTGGGCTGGTCAGGGTTGGGATGGCAGACCAAATTGAAACATTTTAGCAGCAGCCCTATTTAAGCCCCGCTGGTCATGACTTTTGGACTGGGAGCAAGAGACCCTTGTTAATTTTCCTGCACGGAGCTACAGCAATCCTTTGAGCACTCCTCAGCTCCTTTGCAAAGAGGGGGGAAATGTTAAAAAAAATCATAAAAAATCAACCGATGACCCAATTTGATTCAAATTTTAAGGCAGGATGCATGGGAGTACTTCACAATAAAAGCAGATTCTAAGGTGGAAAACTTCTGAGTCCTTTGCATGCAATTGTCAGTGATTGCACAGTATAATGCTGGTGTGATTTATCTGCTGTAGCAGATAAGATAGCAAAAGGGGCGAAGGAAGGAGAACAGGAAGTGGGCGGAGCAAACCCAGCAGCTCTGAGAAACAGAGAGGAGAATTACCGGTAGGACGAGGCACATGAATCTGTAGCCACACTGGAACAAAGAAATAGAACCGGTAAGTAGAACTCATTTGCAACGTTGGAGACCCAGGGTCATGTGACGCTGTGCGTTACAGTAACCCATTCAAAGCGTTAGAATAACATCAGTGTAGATTCCCACCTAGGTGCAATTTCTACAATATCCCTCTATTGTTTGGTCGTTCAGTACTTTCAGGAGTGGTGGAAAGTTAGCTAATCAAATCTATTGATGGAACTGGTTTGACTTCTACACCAAGCAGGATATAATACTCTGAAAATAGTTTGAAAACAGTATATATATGAAATGTGTCCTGGGCCCCAACATTTGTCAATACCATTATAAACTTATAAAGCGGTAGTGTAGATCCTGCCCAACACTACATACTGAAGGACAGTAGCCCTATGCAGGGGTTCAGGAATTTACATACACCATCACGTGAGACAGGAGAGTGAGCATGCTAGCTCCATGTCCCTTCTGTTTCTATTCTTATCACTGCGCTCATGTTCAGGTTCAGCAGCTGAATCAGGGAGCCTCTTAAATATGTGAAGGCTCTTTGCGTGATGTAGAAATGTTTTGGTTTATATTTCTATTGATTTCACTTTAAAATGTGAACTAAACAAATGTCTCCCCCATCTCAGCAGGGACGTCCTTTGTAAGTGGAGTCAGCCAGGGTCCTGCTCATCCAGGCCAGATGAAAATGAGCTGGGCAGATAGCAGTGACCAGGCCTTACGGATTCATTGCTAGATCAGCTGTAGGCACCTTCAGCCCTAACAACCTAAGAGATCTGCTGGATTAGTTTAAGAATCCAGCTAGTTTGACAGTGGACAGAAGATTCTACAAAGCTCACAATCAGGCTTGAAGGGAACAGCCTGCAGTTTGGGTTCCTACAGACAGGATTAAAACAACAGCATCTACTGCTTGGTTTGTGTATGTTGCTCTGGGATACCCGATATACACAGGCTGCTCTTCTGCTCTCAGCGTGAACACACAGAAGGAATAGGAAAAGCTCTTTGCATAGACAATGACGATAATAACATGTACACTATTATGGTGCCAATTAGCAATTATATTCAATTACTACAAGAGAACTTCCACACCCATTTTCCGGATCATAAAAGATAGGTTATTAACACTATTAGAGAAATGGAAAAGCTATAATTATATCTTTTCTTGGTCCATCTATGTGTTTAGAATACTACGTTGATTAAACTACAGGTTGCAAAAAACAAAAAAACCCACAAAAAACCACCTTCTGATTATTATTTTTAATGTGTTGCTGTGAACCAAGGATGACCCCTTCAAAAATATTGTCCTTTGCCTCATCTGCTACTGCACGCATGTTATCAGAAAGGTACAATCACTACACAAATCACAGCAAATAAATTGTCAAACAATCATAGTAGATTAACATCTGAATTTGAATTGAACATTTTAATTTGCCTGCATGTGGATAAAAATGAACTCTTAACTTTCAGCCGGAAAGCAAGAGCCAGAGATGTTAGCTGAAATGAACAAACTCTGCAAATAGCAGGCCTGGGGACATGAAGGGGGGCACCCATGCCTCCCACTACTGACTGACTGGGAACAGAAGGCCCTAAGAAATTCTTTGTATAGCCCTAGGAGTGAGGATTCAAGGATCCTTTTCCAGATGATCTCTCCCTGCAGACTTGATCAGGACTGTACTTTGACTCAATCACTTTTTGGTGAATGGATTGAGGGACAGAAGTGGAAGGAAGTCTGGAGTCTTTGACCTAGTCTAAAAGACCAAAACAGTTGCCTGGAAGAGGCAGCTATGCTCTCTGCCTTCCTACATAAGCCCACACTGTCCAGAACACAATGGATGTGATATAGATTGTAGAGGCTAATGTGTAAGGAATTCATTTCAATTCATTTTGGTTCAGAATTTATCCAGGTCACTCCTCTGGGAACTGAATGCAAACCTGGACACACTCTGTGACTGAAGTTTGTACATTTCTGAGCTTGTGATTAAATTTGTAGAACAACTCTCCCCCCCCCCCAAAAAAAAGTGTTTGAAAAATGTGTACGTTCGAAAAATGTGCATGAAAAATGTGTACTTTTGAAAAATGCTTTAACCAATGTGAGAAAAATTGCACATTTTAAAATTCATGCAATTAATGCATAAGTTTAGAAAAACACACGCCAGACTATGGTCATGCGAAAAGAAAAAACAAAGCTCACAAGCTGATATGGACGAGTCAGAATTAGCTTCGAGGTGAAATTTGGACAACCTCGATGAGCTCAGGTTCTGCTGATTCATCCATCCCTGCTAAAGGCTCAAGTATTGCTCTTGCCAAAAGTAACTAAATGCTATGAAGAATGGGAGGAATCCTGCTCTGACAGTTGTAGCTCTCAACTTCTTTGGAGAATTACGCATTTTCTTTCCATGAATGAAAATAGTCTCCATCACATGTTATTCAGGCGAAGGGGTGTCCATGTAATCAACAGGCAATGGGGCAGTGCCATTAGTCCAACGTTCTGCAGCTTCTGTCACCCATGATGTGTACACATTAGGCATGGATGTCTACATAGGCTTCTGTGGAGTTGTGTGCAATCAGGATTCCAATTTCTTGGAAGCCTAGTATTGCCAAGGTCAATTGCGTACACTTCACCAATGCTGATGTCCATGACAAGCCTGTGGACATTTGCGGTAGAGCCAAAGGAAGCTTCATGACCTCAGTGGAGGGCATCAGCCACTGTCTCTTGATCACATGGAGATCCCTTCACATGAGTATCATCTGAAGGGGGCTACAGGCTCCGTGAGTATACCTCGGTTAAGTGCTCCATCCCTTTGATAAGTGAAAAAGTATCTTGACAATTGCATGACATGTGACTGGCTAAATAATTTGTAGGCATGTGCTCCGCTCCGATTAGAAGCGTAGAAGCAGGAGCGAATTGGCCTGCTCCACCTTGCCCAGAGGCAGAGTAGAAGCGGACCACGGACCCCTAGAAGCAAGGCGAAGAGAAGTGCCCATTTTCGGAGCGCTTCTCTTTCCGTGGACCGATCCGATCGCCATTTTGAAACATTTCACCCATAGGATTGCATTGCGGAAAAGAAAAGGGGATAATGGTGTTGTTTTTGAAGCTATCTTTCTGAAACTTCTTGTGCTTATAGAGTCATGGCTGGGGGTCATTTTGAGCCTACTCTCAGCTCTCTGCGTGGTGCGGTTCGCTTGCTAGAATTTTTTAAAAAACCGGCGGGAAAAATACCTTTTCTGAAGGGCTGAGGGGCAGAGTCAACTCCCAGTCATGATCACATGATCCCAAAGTTGGAGTGTAGTAAATACTCACGCACACATCTGAGGGTTGAAGTGACTTGAAGCGACCGAGGCCACTCAAGTGAGTTTATTGAGCATACACAGAGTTTAAGTAGGGACAAAATCTCCTCCTTCTTCCCCCCTCCCTTTCCGCCGAAACCCCTTGGATCACATTGCTTGTATCCTGAATCCACATCTTTAATCCCTTCTGTTTGCTGAGCTAGTCTGCCTTGGTTGTTGATTCTATGTTATTTACTGGAAGACAGCAGGACATGTCTAGCATTTGAACAATGGTCAATTAACAGGGAGGAAGATAACAGCAAAGCCCTGCTTTGCCCGGGCAGTCTTCTGTCAACGTAACTCCACAGGCCTGTGCTGTAATACTTCATCTCCCCTTTTTCTTATTAATTTATTATGCCGAATTGGTGTTGTCCTGATGAACTCCCGGGATATGATTGGACAGCTGTTTGTATAACATCTGTATATGTTCTGGACGATAAGGTCTCAGAGGGGTGTTTTTCCGCCAGCAGCGGCTACACATTTGCACCAGATTAGGAATACATTGAATAAGGCAACACAGTAAGATTAATGCAGCGGTTAATATAATGCCCCATCTCAGGATAGAGCCGAGCCATCCGAGAGGGATCCAGGAAAACAACCCCTCCCACCAGTGTCCAGGTACATCTTGCTTAATTTGTGCCACGACAGTTTGTAACTGGTTGAGCTGAAGCTGAACCCTGTGGGAATTGTCCGACAAATTAAAACAACACATTCCTTCCACACTATCACAGCCCAGGTGCTGCTGCAGAAGCAAGAAATCGATGGCAGCCCGATTTTGCAGGATAGCATGGCGTAGCTCTCCAACTTCCTCATTCAGCAGCCCAATGGCTGTAGATGTAGCATTTATGGTTTTGACCAGGGCACACGCAATGGCGTTGAGATTAGCAGAGTTGCGAACAGCCAGAGCTGGAACTCCCACCAGAGAGGCGGCGAGTCCTATGTACTGTCCTCTTGTGAGAAGGGCGGTTTCGCTGTCGCAGTCTGAGGGCAGCTGGATAGCTTCTCGTTGGCTCCGCCGGCGGTTAACTGAGGACTCAATTAACTGGTTCCGTGAGGGGAGCACAGGTACTAGGCGGCTTAAACAACAAAGAGATTCTGTTAGATTGGCAGGAATGTAACTAGTGGTGGTACTACCACAGGAAAAGAACCACCCTGGAGGAAGGAGAATATGGGAAAAGGCAAAAGGCATGTCAGTAATGTGGGTGCAGTTCCAATGAATGTTTGACCCGGGAGAGGAGCATCTTGTGAAAGGTTTGTGGTTTTTGCAATCAACAATGCGAACACAAGTTGTGTTGGGAGGGATTGCTATAGAAGGAGTAGACACTGAAATAGCTCCAAAGGGTAGGCGGGTGACTGGTTTTCCCCAAAGATACATCGTGCTATACCTTACAGCATCATTCTTCTTTTCATAAAATTGGTTAAAACCTATAATGTTTTTCAGCACTATAGGAGGAGTGCATACGGGGACTAGACAAGAACCCAGCAGAGTTTCCATGTCTGTGGTCTCGGTCAAGCACAAGGAATCAGTGGGAATCGCACGGGCCAGCTGTTCCCACATGTTAGGTTCGGTTTTCAAGAGAGGCGTTCCCCCCACTGGGCAAGGGGACAGGATTATGCATAAAAAACAAATTATGAGCAGAGAATTTGCAGCTAAAGCCGCAAAGATGGCAGCACAGAAGTTCTCGGGGGTTGGTTCTACTTGCTGCTGCTGCAACAGGGTCTGGGCCTGTGCTGTCAGGCGCTTGACTTGGCCCCACGTCATTGGATGTTTCGGGTGCCGGCGGGACAGGTGAGGTGCTGCGGGCTGCAGAGAGATCATTGCGATTTCCGGAACCGGGTTGTTCAGGGGTTGATGCCAAGCCATTGCGGGCGACCTTCACTGCACGGGCTGGAATCCACACAGGACCTGTGGGAGTAAGAACAGCTGCATAGCCCCGTCCCCAGGTTATAAGGGGGACGGGACCAAGCCATGTTTTGTCAGGCAACTGCCTGTAATACACATTTGGTCTGGGAAGAGGCTCTTGGGTTTGGAAATGCCTTTGATATGCAGTATTCCCTGAGGGCTGCACATTTAATTGATTTAAAGTAAAAAGGACTTTATTAAGTTGTTGCTGGACCCAGCTTAACGTAGGTACTCGCAAACTGGAGGATTGTAATTGTTTGGCTAGGCATTCTTTCAGGGAGCGATTTGCACGCTCAACAATGGCCTGTCCTTGTGGATTATAAGGAATGCCATGAATAAGAACAATATCCCATGTTGTACAAAAGTCTAGAAAAGCTTTAGAAGCATAGGCAGGCCCATTATCTGTTTTTATTTTCTTGGGGCGACCAAGAGCAGTAATCGCGGAATAGAGGTGAGCGATTACGTGGTTGGCTGTTTCTCCTCTTTGGGGAGTAGCCCATATAACTCCTGAGTGAGTGTCCGTGGTGACATGCAAATACTTCCACGGATTAAAAGTTGGGACATGTGTGACGTCCATTTGCCATAATTGATTAGCAGAGAGGCCACGGGGGTTTACGCCGCTTTCTCCACTGGGTGAATTTTGAGCACATTGAGGGCAGGCAGCCACGATCCTTTTAGCCTGATCTAGGGGAATTTGACACTCACGGGCGAGGCCGCGCGCATTCTGATGAAAGAAAGCATGGCTGCTAAAAGGATCTGAAAACAGAGAGGCACAAGTGACTTTTGTGGCTGCATCTGCTCGAGCATTCCCTTCAGCAAGAGATCCGGGAAGGCTAGAGTGGCTTCGAATGTGGGCAACGAAAAAGGGGTGCCTCCGCGCTTGCAGAATCTGTTGCAAAGTCAAAAACAGAGCCATGAGGTTTGCATCAATTTGGGGGGTAATATAAGCTCCAGGTAAATTAGATATCACAAAACACACATACTGAGAATCTAAAATGAGATTGAGCTCTGAAAGTGGAAACATTTGAAACGCTAGAATAGCTGCAGCCAATTCTGCTCGCTGAAACGCTAGAATAGCTGCAGCCAATTCTGCTCGCTGGGGAGTTCCCTGAGGCATGGTATACCTAGCTTCCCATTGCTGGGTGCTAGGATTTAAGTGTGTTACGGCACCTCGTGTTTTCCCCCCATCTGCGTATAAAGTGGGCGCATGGGGAAGGGGAACGTTGGAACGGAGATCCCGCAGCGGGAAATGGTGCGTTAATACACAGGAAAACCGTGGGTCTGGAGGGAGGTGAAAGGAAAAGGTTCCTAGAAACCCATCGAGAGCTATTTGCAAAGGAACAGACGTTTGAATGAGGCGTTCAATCTGCAACTTAGTAAGAGGAAAGCAGATCTCTCCCAAGTCGACCCCCACCCTTTGTAAGGCACGTTTCCTGCCCTCGGCTATCAAATCTGCATAAGAGTGGGCTGGAGTGTAAAGGTTCTGTGGGGGCGTATGAGGGAGATGCAACCATTCTATACAATAAGTTTTCCCTTCATGAGTTAGCCCAAGGACGCCTGTAGGTAGCAATTTAGTAGGAAGAATAAAAAGAGTGAAAGGCTTATTTACATTAGGTAGCCTGTCCACAAAACGTGAGGCTAGAATGCTATTGATAGCACGCAAGGCTTGGCGTGCTTTTGCTCCAGGCTGGATGTAGTCAGCCGGGTGAGATTTAAGAGTTAACATTTGAAAGAGCGGTGACAATAGATCAGTAGTTAAGGCAAAATACGGCCTTACCCAATTCAGGGTGCCTAGAATTTGCTGCAATTCTACTAAGGAGATCTTTGGGGGAAGAGTTAGCTGTGGGATTATTGGGTGAGAATATGAAATTAACAGTTTGTGCCCTAAGTAATTATAGGGAGGGTGTAACTGGACTTTTTCAGGAGCTATTCGTAGCCCTGCTGCCTGCAACGTGTCATGGAGCTCAGGGAGCCATGCGGCCACTAAAGTGGGCGCGGCCACAAGAATGTCATCCATATAATGATAAATTAATGCTTCTGGATGTCTAGCTCGAAAAGGGGCCAACGCTTGCGATACAAAGGTCTGACAGATGACCGGGCTATTTACCATACCTTGTGGTAACACGACCCATTCGAATCTCTTAGTAGGCCTATCATGATTGAGGACAGGGACTGTAAAAGCAAACTTTTCTTGGTCAGCTTTGGCCAGGGGAATGGTGAAAAAACAGTCTTTTAAATCAATCACCATGACTTGGAAATCATTTGGAATTAAATTTGGGTTGGGCGTACCGCATTGAAGGCTGCCCATTGGCTGAATACACTTATTCACTAGTCTCAAATCGTGCAATAATCTCCAATTATTATTTTTCTTTTTAATAATAAATACTGGGGTATTCCAGGGGCTAACAGAGGGCACTAAATGATGGGCGTCTAATTGGACTTGAACTAACTCATGCAGAGCAGTGAGTTTCTCCTTAGGGAGCGGCCACTGCTCAACCCATACAGGCGTTGTTGTTAGCCAGGTAAGGGGGATGGGTGCAGGAGGCTTAGATGTCCAGGGTAAGGGAGGAGTGGCACTGCCCAAGGAGGTCCCGGCCCCAGAGGTTGACATGGATATCGAGGACGTAAGGGCGGATTTTAACTGAAAGGGTTGATGGAGGGCAGGTAACAGTCAAAAATTGTTCACTTTGACTAGCTAATTGACGCCCCCCAACTCCCCAGACACTAGGGCAATCATTTATAGGCCACTCAGATGGCCAAAATCTCTTTGCGATTACAGACAAATCAGCTCCTGTATCAAGTAACCCTAAAAAGGGCTTACCTTCTAGAAGTAGCTGTAACTGAGGCCGGCAAGAAGTAATTGGTGTGGTTAGAGCAGCAAGTACTGGCTCTTGGTTAGGATCCGTTGAGCCAAAACCTTGCGCTCCACGCTCCACTGGTGGCCCCCCTGCAGAAACATTACAGGGAACTAGCAAGAGCTGAGCAGGGCTGTCGTGGAGCGGGAGAGTTTGAGGCAAATTTGTCCAAATCTGCACAAAAATGGTTCCGGTGTAATCAGCATCAATTACTCCTGGAACAATAAAAATCCCTTTCTTCCCACTGCTTGCGCGGGGAAGAACTAAGCCTACACATCCGGAAGGCAAGGGACCAAAAAATTGAGAGGGAACTATCTTTATTTCTCCAGGAAATTTAAATTCTACTTCCTCCTGCAATATAAGGTCTATCCCTGCACCTCTTGCGGCTGCAGGGGGGCTGCCCCTGTTTGTACTGGGGCCAGGGACAGGCCCGCCTGGAAGTTTCCCGAGCGGCAATCTCTGGCCCAGTGAAAACCTTTCTGGCACTTAGGGCACTTGGTTTTTGGACGGGGGGTAGACCCAGATTTACCTGGAGGTCTTCCCTTGGCGGCACCCCCACCAGGGCTATAGCAATTATTTCTAAAATGTCCGGTTTTCCCACAATTATAGCAGGTTCCTTTAGGGTTAGGGTTTGCTCCTTTTGCAAAGGCTGTTGCTAAAATCCCTGCATGGTGAGAGGCTGTGCCCACGTCTTGGCAGGCTCTAATCATTTGTGCTAATTCAGGGTCTATGCCTAATCCCGTGATGGCACGGCGGCATTCAGAGGTGGCATTTTCTTTAGCAAGTTTTAACAATAATTCTGCCTGAGCCACAGGGTTGTCAATTTGGCGACGGAGGGCTTCTTGGAGCCTATTTACAAAATCTATAAAGGGCTCATTGGCTTTTTGCCTGATGGTTGAGAACCCTTGACTAGGTTGCCCTGAGGCTGGGACACGGGTGAAAGCTCTGAACGCTGCCTCTGAGGAGATTTGCAGAGTGACTGCGGGAAGAACTATCTGCGCTTGGGGCGTAGAGAAAGCTCCAGCCCCATAGAGTTGCTCAGGGATGTAGGCACCGCCTGACTGGGCTGCACTGGAGATGCATGCCTGGCGAAACTCACTGTCCCAGACTACATACTGCGCAGGGCTTAAAAGCATTCGCACTGTGGTTTTCCAGTCCTCTGGGACAAGGAGATGGTTGCGCATTAAAGCTTCTAACATTCCCCTGACGTAATTACTTCCGAGTCCCATGTCTCTGATCCCTTTCCGCAGTTCTGTTAAAACGGAATAGGATAGGGGTTTGTATTCCACAATGCGAGAGCCTTGGGCGTCTACTTGCCCAGTGTCTTGGACAGGGCACAAGGAGAGCATCTCCGACAATTCTACAACATCTCCCTGCCCACTTTTTAACTGAGCTTCTAAAACTTGACGGGGTGAGACATATTGAGGTGCGTTTTCCTTGGGAGCAGCTGCCAGCGCTGAGGCGGGAGCCTCAAGAGGCGCTGGTTTACAGATTTCGATTGCCTGGTACTGGGGAGGTGGATTAAAGCTTAAACTTCCAGTAGGCAAGGCAGCTGAGGGGGGATGGTGAAATTTTTCCAAGGCTACTTTACATTGGTACCAGGAAAGTAAAATCTCAACCGGGGCCCGGGGCTCTTGATGTAAAACCTCCCCTATTTTTTCCCAATCACGTAAGAGTAACGAGCCGCTTTTCGGGTACCATAAACAAAATTTCCCAATCTCACCAACCAACTTCTGAAGCGAGGACAATGTGGCTTGCCCCCCTGTCTTATTGACTATGCGGGTCAATTCTACCGCGTGCTTCTGCTGGTGGCTTGATAACCTGCAACCCATACTTGCCGCTTGGGGTCTTTTTGAAGACGGGGGTCTCGAGGAGACGAGGGTGCACCACTAGAAGCCTGTTCCAGGCTGACGGCAAGTATGTTAGGCGGTTGCGATGGTCCCTGTGAGCGAGCGCCACTCTGTAGTAAATACTCACGCACACATCTGAGGGTTGAAGTGACTTGAAGCGACCGAGGCCACTCAAGTGAGTTTATTGAGCATACACAGAGTTTAAGTAGGGACAAAATCTCCTCCTTCTTCCCCCCTCCCTTTCCGCCGAAACCCCTTGGATCACATTGCTTGTATCCTGAATCCACATCTTTAATCCCTTCTGTTTGCTGAGCTAGTCTGCCTTGGTTGTTGATTCTATGTTATTTACTGGAAGACAGCAGGACATGTCTAGCATTTGAACAATGGTCAATTAACAGGGAGGAAGATAACAGCAAAGCCCTGCTTTGCCCGGGCAGTCTTCTGTCAACGTAACTCCACAGGCCTGTGCTGTAATACTTCATTGGAGGAGGGGATAGGCAAAACAGGTAACTTGGGATTCTGGGAACTTCTCTTTCTTAGTCTGAACGGACTTTTCCCAGTGTTTTTTAAAACAGTAGCCCCACCAAATGCACAAACACAACCTGAAATCATATACTAAGCCAATAATAAGAGATAGAAAAAGCACAGCACTGCTACCCACCCTAACTTTGGGGAACAACTGAAAAGATGTGGTGCAAGCGGATGAGCTCCCCTAGGGCATGCCATGTGGACGTGCCCTCACTCTCTCCTGTACTTGGAGGGCCATCAGAGCCCTCCAAAGAGAGTAACCCGGTGGAGCAATGCCTATCATGAGTTGAAGTGAGAGCGTTGCTTCTTAAGACTGGGTCAGAGCCCTCCAAAGTAGCGTGGTGAAGCAATGCCTTTCATGAGTTGAAGTGAGAGCTTTGCTTCTTAAAAGACTGGTTCTTAGACAGGACCAGTTAAATTGGCCGATGATTCCCCCTCCCCTGGGCACGTCCCCCTCTTACTGGTAAAAGACAGATATAGCCTTTTAAAAAAAGTTCTTCTTGTTGTTTATTCAGCAACACTGCTGCTTTTAATTCCACCCCTCCTTCGTTTATTTATTTATTTATTTATTTATTCCCATTTTATATGCATTACTGGCTTATCCTTGGCTCACTTCCTTATGCCCCCAAAAATGTCTGCTGCCTGCCTGCCTTCCCTCCCTCCTCCCCTGCCCGCCTCGCAGGGATGGTTTGTGTCTGGCTTTGACTCAGGGGAGAAGTCCTTCCTGCGCTCACTTGGAGTTTTGGAAGTTCCAAATCCATTTTTCAAGTGTGGAAGAAGATTCATATTAGGTTGATGATCTCTACTCCCCAATTTATGGCATCTTGGGATTTCCTTTGAAATGGCCCCATTGAGCTGTCTGCAGGTTTAAGCCCCGCCAAAAATCAGGGGATGATGGGATTGCCTTGTACCTTGGTATGATTGTGGGTCTAGATGGCATCTGTGAGTGTGCCTACTTCCCTTTTTTTTATCTGTCCAAATGTCAGAGAACAGTCCACGTCTGCAAATAGGGTGCCCGATTTTCATAAATTCCTCAAAAATCAGGGGATGATGCGACTGCCTTGAGTCTTGGCATGCGTGTGTATCCCTGGATAAGCTGTCATGGTGGCGAGTTTGAGGTTTCTAATGTGCAAATTGACAGAGCTATTGAAAGGGGTGTGAATGGGGTGTTGGATTTTTATAAATTCCCCCCAAATCAGGGGATGATGGGACTGCCTTGAGTCTTGGCATGTGTGTGTATCCCTGGATAAGCTGTCATGGTGGCAAGTTTGAGGTTTCTAATGTGCAAATTGACGGAGCTATGGAAAGGGGTGTGAATGGGGTGCCCGATTTTCATAAATTCCCCAAAAATCAGGGGATGGCGGGACTGCCTTGAGTCTTGGCGTGCGTGTGTATACATCCATGAGGTGTCATGGTGCCAAACTTGAGGTTTCTAACTTTAACAGAAAAAAAAGTTGTATACTTTTTTAGCTTAATGCAAGCCTATGGGGGGAAAAACGGAGCTCCGATCCGGATCCAGAGCTCCGGAGCGGACATAGGCGGAGCAGGGGCAGAGCGAAGCGGCCCGATCCGGAAATTGCGAATCTGGAAGAGAAGCAGAGCGGGGGGTCCGTGTACACCCCTAATAATTTGGCTTACTTGCCTATTGAACTGAAAAAGCTGAGGTTTCTAGATCTGAAGAGAATTGTTGACAGATTTCCTGTTGCTCACAGAATTAGCACAACAATAAGCTTAACAAAGACATGGACATGAACCCTATTCTTAGGAGTTTGTGAAAACAGCACTTCTGTTTAAGTAGATTTTACTGCATTTGTCCTTGGGAAAGCCTGCAGAATGTCTTGGATAGGTACAGTTTGCTGAATAAAATGTATTTTTTTCTACGTTCTCCCAAGAAATTTATTCTAGAATTTTATTTTATTTTTAATTTAAAAGATGCATAAACCACCATTCAGTGGAGCTTCCAGGGTAGTTTAACACAAGCAAGATCAAATGCACAAATAGAACAAACAACATGGGAAAAGCCAAATCACATGATCTGAAGGATAACTGGGAAGGAAGAAGGAGGTATCCAAAAATTCTGTGGAGTTACCTCTCTTTCCCCATTGCCCCCTTTGCCACACCCAACCCCATTCAGCAGGGTCTCTCAAACTTTGGGAGAAGCTTTTCAAAGATTAAGGGATGGCTAGAGGTAGGAGGAGGTATAAAACCCACCTTCCTCCCACCCCTTCCACAGAGTCCAACTTGCCCTACATCTGTCATGGCTGAAATCTTTATATATGACTGAAGCGGCTACACAAACAGCAGCTTCTCTTATAAAACATTGGCTTGATGCATCTCATCACACCACAGACTTAGTTTTCTAGTCCAGAGAAAGAAATACCAAATAGATTGGAAAGAGAAGCCAGATGGATTTTAAGACTGAATAGATTTGACCCTCTAAGAGTTAAATGAAGTACTTGGCTTTCCTGATGCAATAAATTTGTATGGAACCGATTCCCCATTTGGAAGAAGCTTAATGATAGTAAGCTTAAGGCTAGTAGTAGGCAACACTACTGAAAGCATGAAACTTGTAGGGAGAAATTTAATTAAGGATGTAGCCCTATGCATGCTTAGACGCCCCAGTTTCCAGCATTTGGGAAATGCTGGGAATTGTCAGACTTTTTCTGTCTAAATGTGCACCTTAAATAATCAAACAGAAACTTCGGAGCAAGTGTTACCTACTTTATCCTACTAGTAAACAATGCTACTATTTACTAGCTGCTACTAGTAACAATGGCAGCTCTCCCCAGTTACATCACTTGGCTGGGCCCCTGCCAGATTCACAGGAGTGAATTCCACTTATTACTACAAGGTGGATCTAGAGGTACGTTTTCCAACCACTCTTTCCAACCCTTTCTCAGTTGCCACTATCTCCATGTTTGCTGGGCTGAGCTTAAAGGAGTCACTAGGGCAAGGGCAACTCTCATGGGGTTTGTGCAACCTGTTCCCCGTCTCCCTGCCAGCTGTAGATCAGGTAAGAAGGTTGGGTAGCACTCTCAGGACCAAACCTCCATCTAGGGCTCCAGAATCCAGTTGAATCCTGTACTCTCCCCCTTCAGGTGATTCTTCTCCTGTGGAATGGCCTCAGGCTGCCACCACACTCTCCTCAGAGTAGTACCTGCATTGGTTTCACTGCCTCCTGCCTTGCATTTCTTGTGTGTGTGGGACTAGGAGGGTGGTTGGAGTGGTTGCTGAGTCCCCTCTGCAGGTGTATTCTCACCCCGTCTCCTGGTTCTCTTGGCCTATTTATTCATATTTATTTATTACAATTTATATCCCACCTTTCTTCTTGGAACTGAAAGTGGCTACATGTGGTTCCCAGGTGGTTTCCCCTCCAAGCACTCTTTCTCACCAATCTCTCATATTTCATCTAGTTTCAACTCTACTATTGCCATTCATTCAGTTGTCATGTAAAAAGAACAGGCAAGAGAAGTGTGATTTGAGATGGGTAGTGGGGAAGCGCAGTAAAAGTATATCCTCGTGTGATCAAAATGAGAAACTACACCAGACGTAGCTTCTAACATAACAATCCCACCTGCCCTTCCTGCGAGCAAGCTCCATTGAACTCAATGGCTTACTTCTGAGTATTTTCTTTTCTCAAAACCATTTTTTTCTTGATGTTTACCCTGTTTGGGGCTTCATCCTCTCGTAGCAGAAGAGAAATGATCCTTAATATACTCAGTGTGTAAAGCATCTAACACTTCTTAACTTGTTCAGTTTCTTTGAATAACATAATATGGTCTACCATTTGCTATGTTCCTGTTAGCCTCATTATTCTGGATAAAGCCACATGAGATGGTAAAGAAAATAATAAAGTGTTCATGCAATCACTTGATAATGGTTTAACACACACATTGCAAATTGAGTTAAATTTGTTTTAATAAGTTGCATCAAGGAATGACCATTTCAGTGTGTATTTAATGCAACCTGCATTTTTGTAAGTATCACCGCACAGTGTGAAACCATAGATATACTCTGTAAATTGGGAATAAGCTTTATGTAAATCAAGAAGAATTAATCTTCTACTAAAATTCATGTAATCCCAATGCACTCATCTGGAAATAACAAATAACAAAAAGAAAACTCGAAGCCTTTCTTAATCACTGCCATTTGTGATTCTTTTCCTTTGGGCTGTTTACTGTTAGACTGCGAAGCTGCAGTGTAGAATCTTACCTCTAATGAAATGATTAAGCGTATGTGTGAGACTGATTGCTGTTGCTGAAAATACCCTTGGGAACGAAATGCAGAGTTTTGTTTTGTTTTTAAAGAACCCATCTAATGTACATGCAGACACATGAGGAGACAGTATTTTTAAGGACATTATTTACTCCTGGGGAGATACACACAAATCACAGGGAATCAATTTATGCTCTGCTTGTGGGTTAAGAACTGGAATAATCAATATAAGTAAAATTGATTTGAGCTTTACTTTGTTGTTAGATTTGGTGTTGCACACAGATGAAATATTTGCTTCCCAAACTAGTTATTTATTAGACTTCTGTTTCTGCAAATACTGATTCAGGAAGCAAATCTTTCATTGGACATCATAAAACCTGTTTTGCATTGGAATACTGAAAATTAATATTGGCAAGTTAAGTGACCTGGCAAACATTTTAAAATCATCTTCTAGGCTCCATAAATGCAATAGAAATATTCCCATCAATGTTATTGATGCATAAATGAGTCTTACCTCTGAAACATTTAGAATTGTAACAGCCAACATTCTCCTTTTGCCAGCCAACATCATTTTCCACATTCTTACGCCTCATCAAAGCTTAACTCTGACTATTGGATTTCCAAACACTGTTTCACGTTGAAGAGCAGGAAAAAATGTTCTGCCGACTTAAACACAGTGTTGAAACTGAAGTAGAAAAAACAACAGTTGTGTTTTAATCCATCAATTTCAGACCAGGTTTTTCAATTAAAAATCAGATTGGTTCCACTTCAGTTTATTATTTGTGCTCTCTGCACAATAATACATACTAAAATATCTGTATCTATTTTAATTGACTTTCATGCGCGCAGACTAATACAGTGTATAGGCCCTTCTCTTTAAAAATAAATAAAATGAATTCAAACTGAAATGCTGTTGCCTCTTAAATAAGGAGGGTTATGCAAATTAGAGGCTTGTGGGATGGAGTAGGTAGGACAAGTGCCCCGATCCATTGCAAGAGAAACCAGGGCTACTTAAACAGAGGCGAGTGTTATCTTTCAAACTGTTTCAGAGGTCTGAAATGTATCCAAATATTTACAATTACAGATCCTGATTGTGACATGCTTAAGAGACACAAGAATCTAAAATACTGGTAGTCTGTCGAAAAGTAGAACTATGCATAACACAATCCTTTTAAATTATTATTATTATTATTATTATTATTATTATTATTATTATTATTATTATTATTCAGACCCATAGCTGAAGCTCTCTGGGTGGTTTACATAAGATTAAAACAGTTAAAAACAACATACAAAATTTAGACCACAAAAAACTACAACATACACAGAAACATATATCTAAAAACAATTACAAACAACTATAAAAACAGATCCAGGATCAATGAAGGTCATCACATATTGATAAATACCTGGGAAAAGAGAAATGTTTCAACCTGGTGCCGAAAAGATAGCAATGTTGGCACCAGGCGGGCCTTGTTGGGGAGATCATTCCATAATTGGGGGCCACCACTGAGAAAGCCCTCTCCCTTGTCGCCATCTTCTGAGCTTCCCTCAGAGTAGGCATCTGGAGAAGGGCCTTAGATGTTGAACGTAGTGTATGAAGCACACATTGATTTGATCCACTGATTTGTGCCAAGCACAGGAGCTCATGCATATGCACTATACACCCCAATGCAGAAAGGCTGCCTATCCAATGGAGGTTTCCCACCCAGGGAAAATGGGAAGCTGCCTTCCACTGAGTCAGACTACCTGTCCATCTAGCTCAGTATGGTCAACAATGACTGGCAGCAGTTCTACAGAGTTTCAGGCAAGGGTTTTCAATGCATGGAGATTCATGAGCCTGAAGCCGGGACCTTCTGCACCCAAGGCAAATGCTCTACTACTGCTGAGCTGCAGCCCTTCTCCATTAGATCAAACTGCAGTCCTTCCCCATATGGCTGTTAGCTGTCTCCAGGGGGGATTGTGGTATTTTCATTGGGACCGTAGTGGGGGCAGAGAAAGCTAAATCATGGTCCTGATCCTGTTTGGGTGCCTTGCGATGGTTATTTATGTTCGGGAAAAGAAGGAGACATTCCTTGCTTTGATGACATCACCTTTAGTTTGGCCACAAGAGAACCAATATTTGGGTCAATTCTCATTCTCTTTCCTCCCCTCCACCTCCTGCAAGTACTTTGGAGGTGGAAAACAGCTATTGCTAGGGCCCACTCCTGTGGAAATGTCATTAGTGTGAACTGAAATCTCGATGTGGTGGTGTGTGATGGTAACGGCCTGAAAAGAGGCTGTTGTGCTTGCTCAAATTGTAGCACCTATGTACAGTAGCACTCAGGGCAGAAGAACAGTCTTGATTTTACCAATAATCATGTCCTCACAATTTTGGGATTTAGAAAAATGTTGCATTGGTTGCAGTGAGGACTTCCCCTCCCCCAAGCCCTATATTCCCAGCATGGGGTGAGGATGATTACTGGTAAGAGCATATCTTGAGAGGGAAGTATTAAACCTCTAGTCCTCTGTGTGTGGGGTGGGTGGGTGTCCCAATAAAATTGGATCCTGTCCAACTGAAAAAGCAAAGAAAAAATAGTTACTAGCAACATCTTTAACACAACGTGTAGGTTGACCCTCATTGAGATTCATACATTATCGAAGCAATTCCAGAGTGTTAAAATTCACTGGCCTACTTCTCTTGGCCTTTGCTGAGAAAATATTTGAATCACTATTTAATAATGAGACTGGCTCAACAGAGGACTTGTCCTTATTTCAAGCTGTAAAAAGCAGCCCCCAGTCCACCTATCTTATGCTGTAGATTACTAAAAAGATCCACCAACCATTATTCTGAAAACAGTTTGTGAATCTAAGGACCACAGTTTGGAATGAACACAGCTGATGCCCACTTGTACTAAGGAGACATTGGTGAAATGTCTTCATTCCTTGAAAAATCCAATTATAACCTTCATGGAACAGCCATCACATTTATTTAATTCTTAAATTAAGCACCCTCATGCTCCCTCCCCATTCATGAAGTTAAAAATGCTTGTTTCAGGTTCAAGAATTAAAGTCACAATTCCTTGTCCTTATTCCATCACCTAATTTATGAAACATTTCTGAACAGAATAATCTTTATTCAGTTAATTGCACCAGAAATGGCTTTGTCTAGTTCATGAAATTTGCAGATTATGATAAAGTGCTGCCTCTTAGTTCATGAAGGGCTTTTCTGATCACACAATGTAAGTTAAAGTAGTTCAATTTTATAAAATAGGCAGATGGCCCACTCCAGTCATGCAATTTCTGAAAGTGGGCATCTTTTGTGTTAGGGACAGAGGTGTTACTTACGAATTTAAGAAGAGACTTTGCTTAAGTAAGGCAGTTCCTTGAATTATGCAAAGGTGTTCCTAATTTAGGCAAAACAGTTGGCTTGCTTTGTAAATCATGAAATAGGCAGGGTACTTGATTCATTCATGTATTAACCAAGGGTGTTGGCCTGGTTCGCATGTTCACCATAATTTAAACAAGCTGCAGTGGCTAGATTAGGCTGTAGCACATGCCAGATGCCACTGGCTTAATTACTGCCCTGGGTGCAGCTTGTTATATCATCCAAACCTGGACAGCATGTGTTGTTTGAGAAAGAAACAATCCTCAATTAACCCATGGCCTGTTGTTGGGATATTTGAGGGTTGCTTTTAGGGCTGTGCACAGACCCCCCGATTCGCTTTGGATCCTGATTTGGACCTTCAAATCGAGCCTGATTCGATTCAGATTGATTCAGACCCAGTCCACCTCGCCTCAGATCCAAATCCAAATTTGAGATTCAGATGTCCAAATTATGCAATTTTTTCATTTTCCCATAGACTTGCATTGGAAAAAATAAACATCTATAACTTTTTTATTTTTCAAGACAGAAACATGAACGTTGGTGACCTTACAGATGCCCCAGAGGTGCTCATGTGTGCCAAATTTCAGACACATCTGTGCAGTAATTTTCCTGCAATCCACTGCTAAATATGTGATTTTTCAAGGAAATAATTAAAGCAGCCACTCAAAGTAAAGAGCGATTTATTCATTTATTTATTACATTTATATACTGCCCCATAGCCCAAGCTCTCTGGCTGGTTTACAAAAGTTAAAAACAATGAACATTAAAAAGTATACAAAATTTTAAACCATCAAAAATATAAAAGCAATAGTATAAAACAGTATCCATTTTAAACAACAACAGTTCTGGGGTCCATTAAAAAAACAAAAGATTTGAGAAGGTGTGTATTCATTCAAGCTCACACTATCCCTTCAAGTGCAAATCTCCCCTATTTTTCTTTTGTTCTGAAGCTGACACATCCTCAGGCTCTTCCCATTCAGAGAGAAACAAGGAAAGTAGGCACTACCTTAGAAATTGAGTCCAAGCAAAGCCAGAAACACAAACCAGCCCTGCAAGGAGGAACCAGACCCATAATATTGGAGAAGTGGGCAGGTAGGGAGGCAAGCTGGCCGGCAGGCATAGAGAGGTGGGCAGAGAGGCAGCAGGCAGCTATGTGGGCACGTGTAAGTGAGCCATTTCCCCCCTGAAACTTGGTTATTTCTCAAGGTGCTAAACCCCAATGAGGAGGTTTGAGTTTGAACTTTAAAAATTCCTCAAAAGTCAGGGGATGAACCAATATGCTTCAACCTTGGCATACCTAAAGCCCTACTTAAGAGCTATCATGGTGCTAAGTTTCATCACTTTATCTTTAAAAATGACAGCGTATTTTAAAAATAATAATTTAAAAACCTCTAACAATAAAAAATTCCTAAAAATTAGGTGACAAACCAATGTGCTTTAATCTTTGCAGGAATTAAGCCCTACTGAAGCCCTATCATGGTGCCCATTTTCATGTCTATCTGTGCTTGAAAAATGTCCAAATCAATCTAAATAGATTCAGATCATGCAATTTGCTTCGGACTGATTTGGACCTCATTCGATTCGATTTGGATCTGTTTCAAAACCCTCTGAATCACCTCAATTCAACTTGGATTTGGGATTTGGATCCGAAGCAAGGCACAGCGCTAGTTGTTTTCACCTCAAACAAGCCATGCCACCTGGGTTTGGATGATATGACAAACCACATCCATGCTGGTAATTAGGCTAATGGTGCCTGGCATGCACCTGCATGTGCTGGTATGACCACATCTTAAACAAGCCACAATGGTGATCATGCATATTTCTTGAATAAAGCAACAGCTTGCTTAATTCAGGAATAGAAATATTCCTCTAATTTTCTGGTGAAGGATGCACATGAAAAAGTTGCTGAACTCAGGAGGAGCAAAATAATCCAGCCAGGGTATACTGAAGTCAAGAAATGATTATCTGATGACCTCTTGTGTCATGTTTCATTAGAATCAAATATGTATAATGTTAGCAGCTGCAGCGCTGATGACTCTGTTATAACAGGTTCTGGATGAGTTGATCAGTTCCACATTGAAGTCCTTTGATGAGGTTGCAAAGGCATGCATAAAACCTTGGAGTAACTGCATAAAATATATCAAATTGTAATGTTTATCATGCAGCTATAAGTGTATTTTAATTGCTTGAGATTGAGACCAAGGGCGTTGCTAGACAAGGCCTTAGCGCGCTTTGAGACCTAGTTTCCCTGCTGTGCATCCAGATGATGCACAGGGGAATCCGGGCCCAGGCCGCACTGAGGCCTCCTCTAACGCGCCATAAGCGAAGTCGCTTATGGCGCGCCTTTTTCACAGCCCCAGCCTGAGGCCGGGGCTGCGAAACCTCTAGCTACTTCCGTGGCTTTTTGCGACTACTCGCTTACTCATGAGTAGCCGCAAAAAGCTGCAGACTGTGCACAGCGCTCAGCGCTGTGCCCATCAGCTGGGGTGGATCCCAAGGGGGGGAGAGGGGCAGGGGAAAGGCCAGACCCACCAGGAGAGAGGGGGGGAAGCCGGACATCGACAATGGCAAGGGAGGGGGCAAAGATCGGGGACGGGGCTGCTAAGGGAGCAGGGGAGAAGATCGGTGACGGGGCTACCGAGGGAGGGGGGGAGAAGATCGGGGATCGGGCTGCTGAGGGAGGGGGCGCAAAGATTGGGGACGGGATCGGGGATGGCGGATGCGGGGAGGACAAGTGAGCAGGCAGGGGCCTATGGGGAGGGATCAGCAGCAGGTGGGGGGGCTAATTTTTTTAAAAAAACCTTACCTTGTCTGCAATCTTCGGGCCACATGTGGCCCCTTTAAACTTAAAAAAAAATGGCCGACGCTGCAGGGCTTCCATCGTCCCTGCGCGTTGGCCATCTAGGAGGCGGGGCGGCACGTGCTAAACTTAACGCGCCATCGCCCTGCCTCCCTGCCGGCTTATCCCGGCAGGTCTAGCAAGGCCCCAAGTGGTAACTACTGGTCAGTTCAGACAGACAAGGATATTCAGTCTATGGTTAGCCTTTTCAATAAGGATTCCTTATGGATAACTGAAATATGCTAATTTATTCATTTTTCTACAGTTTTACTCAAAAGGTATTTGAGGGGTGAGGAAACTATCCCTGCTTTTCTCCTTTGGGGAAGGAGCACAACAATGGGTTGATGAATTGGGTTTAGTGATAATAAATGTAATCCAGGACTAATTGTATTACTTCATGAAACAGAGGCCTTAGCTAGGCCTAAGGTTTATCACGGGGTTGTGCTGGGGTCGTCCCTGCCTGCTCCCGGGATCCCCTGTGTGTCATTTACATGAACAGGGATGACCCCGGGATGATCCCAGGATAAACCTTAGGTCTAGCTAAGACCAGAGTAGGGAAAATGATCTGAAACTTTAGGGGGTTCTCACATTTATATCCCACCCATTCTCCAAGGAACTCAAATGGAACTATCTAATTTTACCTCCACTATGAGATGAGAAATAATGGCTTGCCGAAGAAAATGTTATGGCTGAGCAGGCATTTGAGCCTGGGTTTCCCATGCTCTATTTACTGGACCCAGTACTCCAGTTATTGGACCACCCTGGGTTTCTTTAAGCATCAAGTATCAGAGTTCATGGACAAGGTGATAAATAATAAACATTTTGCAACATTTCACAGGCCAGCTGTTTTGATCAGTCACAAGAAAAAATTATTGGTCACCGGTACACCTAGGGGTGACCATATTACACCAACTTTAAAATCACTTCACTGGCTACCAATTAGTTTCAGGGTGAAGTATAAAGTGTTGGTTATTACTGTTAAAGCCCTACATGGTTTGGGTCCAGGTTACCTGTGGGATCTCTTCCTCCTGTACAATCCGTCCCGCACACTCAGGTCCTCTGGGAAGAATTTACTCAAGTCAGCCACAACTAGGCTGACCACTGTTTCCCAGTGGACCTTTTCTTCTGCCGCCCCCGGACTGTGGAATGGAGATTCATCAGCTTTACTCTCTCTGTGTTTAAGATAGCCACAAAGACTAATATCTTCTGGCAGGCATACCCAGATGAATTCTAAACCTAAGAATTTTAAGTTGTTGTGATTGTTATCTAAATATTGTATCGGTTTTATATGCTCTTTTAACCAGTTTTATTTATTGTATTGTTGTATTTAATGTTGTTCCCCACCTCACTCCAAAAGGAGAGGCGGGTAAGAAATAAATTATTATTATTATTATTATTATTATTATTATTATTATTATTATTATTGTATATGAGACTGTAATGTAAATGCACCAGGCCATAAATTTGCACAAATTCCAATTAGGACAAATTGGGATTTGCACAATTTTTGAAAAAACGGGAACCTACAGACTTGCCTGACTTGGCACTGTGAAGATGAGCCAGCTCAGGGATCCATGAGTTAGTGTTTGGGGGCCTGAGCTGGAAAAACTCACCGAGTTCCACTTCTAAAACAGATTCCTCCCACAACCCTACCTTTCACCATTGAGAATTTCCAAGCCTTCATTAGAATCTATCTTTATAGTGGAAATAGAACTAGAAAGATTTTACATGGGGAACTTGCACCCCTCCCCCACTCCCAATTATTTTGTCTTTGGTCAATATTTGGTTTCAACATTTTTGATACTGGCATACTTAGATTTGCCTCAATTGCTTTTCCAAGGGAGAGCTTACTTCAAAATCACATGTAAAAATATAATTGTGTTCAGATGTGTGTTTTTTGTTGTTGTTTTGTTTTAAACAACAACCTGCAAATGGTGGGAAGTTGGGAGTAGACAATAAATATGTTTTTCATCAAAACATGTCTAGCCAACTAAATTGACTTGGATTTTGGGGTCAGGTTAAAATTAAATGAACTGTTTCAAGGTGCCCAAGTGCATGACTTATTAATTGAATAAAAGAAAAGGTCAGGAAGGTAGAGAAACAAATTTAGATCCAGGATCTTTGATCAGTGCATACCCATCTAAATCCTGAAATAAACCTAACCTTGTTATGTGCATTGGGTGAATTTATAATTTATGGATATCTGCTACTGACATTAGGTAGGGAAAATCCTACTCCCTCAAGCAAGGGTAATTTAGTCTCCTGTTTATTAAGGCTAGATCTACTGTATACTAGTACTTTTTATTGGTATTGTAGAGCACTGATAACTGTTGGGGCACATTAGGCATTCCATATACCACTTTTCTGGTTATTTCCCACTTTTTATTCAGTATTATCCAAAATACCACAACAGATGTCATTGTGTGTGCTACAAAACATCAGTGCTCAAGAGGGATATAGCGTCACCATGATGGGATCGTATTGATACTTACAAAGTTGCCTGATAAACTACTTTATATATCTTGCATTCCCTCCCCCCACCCCAAATCAAGGGCTCTCACTTTATAAGTAGGTTATATAACTGGATAATATTACTTAAGTTTAAGTTCTAGGGAAGGAGGAGTCACATCTAAAGTGCTTTCAACAAATATCTGATTGCTAAAAGATAGAATTATTTCAGATAAGTAGGTGTTAAGCATCTCCTCATACTAAACTACTATTGAAACCATCATGGTGAAATCTATGGGTAGTCTAAACTGGTATTTGGATTGTGCCCCACATCCACGTGCCAAGGCCAAGGCCAAACTACAAGGCCAAGTGAACCAGTTACCTAGGGAGGTTGTGGTCTCTCCCACACTAGAGGCATTCAAGAGGCAGCTGGACAACCATCTGTCAGATATGCTTTAAGGTGGATTCCTACATTGAGCAGGGGGTTGGACTCGATGGCCTTTAGGCCCCTTCCAACTCTACTATTCTATGATTCTATGAAATAATATTTTCAGTTGCTGCTGAAAATCCTACTTCCTCAAGCAAGACTAAGGTAGCTTTAGAACATGTTTCTTTCCCAGAACCTAAAGTGCTGGATGTTCTGGCAAATGAACTGCTGCTGCATGTTAGAACTTACCTTGTATTGTAATATCATGATATTCTGTTTTCCACCATTCTATGATTTATTCAAAAGGAAGTCCCACTGAGTTAAGAAGAGCCATAATGAATCAAGTCTTAGAGATCATCTATACCAAGCAGATATTCCACTATGAAAGTGGTATGAAAGTGGTATATAAAATGCTGGAACCACACTGCTGCTTTATAGTGGTATTGAAGTGCACTGACAACTGCTGGGGCCCATGACACATATCATATACTGCTTTCATACTGCTTTCATAGTGCTATATCCTGCTTGGTGTAGATGTTTCAATGGTTGTCATTTCACTTCATTACCACTATAAAGCAGTAGTGTAGATCCTGTAGTGCACTTCAATATCACTATAAAACAGTAGTGTGGCTCCTGCCTTTTATATACTGCTTTCATACCACTTTCATAGTGGAATATCCTGCTTGGTGTAGATGAACCCTTAGGGTCCATCTAGCCCAACATTCTGTTTACATAGTAGCCAACTGGATGCCTAAAGGAAGGAAGTAGACCAAGAGCATCCTCTACGGATATGGAAATCAGCAAAACCAAATTTTTTTGAGGTTCTCTGAGTTCCACCTCAGATTACAAGCTGTTTCCCCCCCTCCACTTTTCATGTGAAAATTGCTAAGTATTCAGGGATACTTGGGTGTGCTTTCAAAAGTATATAATCATCCTCCATTGATTAAAGTACGTTTGTGTGCACTTTTAAAAAAGTACACATTTTCTCATGCATATTTTTTTATGTAGGGTTTTCTCAAACATATGTCTCTCCCACTACCACCGACAATATTATCACAAGCATGGAGAATGTACAAACTCTGAACGCAGATTATGCTCACATTCGGAAGCCACAAACAGAGTGAATTCTGGTCATAAATGAACTGAAGCAAATTCCTCATACATCCCTAACTTCTTCTTGCTCATCTTTCCCAGCAACTGGTATATAGAGGCATACTTCCTCTGATACTGAAGATAGTGTGTGGCCACCATGATTAGTAGCCATTGTTAGCCTTATCCTCCATGTCTAAACTTCCTTTAAAGCCAACTAAATTGGTGGTCATAACCACATCTTGTGGTACTCTAAGGGAAGTGTATGGCTATCACTACATCTTGGAATATTTACTTGCAGGTACATGTGTATAGGTTTGCAAATTTACAGCACAATCCTATACATGTCTAATGAGAAATCCCATTAAATTCAATGGGGTGTACTCCCAGGTAAGTGGGTATAGTTAAATACCTGTTTATTGGAGGGATACCAGAGATAAAGTACTACAAGATGGCCACCAACTGGGATGGCACATATATCTATATCTATCTATCTGTCTATCTATCTATATCTATATTTCCTTATCCAATAAGACTTACACCCACTTTTTGGAGACAAATTCTTATCCCAAATTCCAATGTATCTACAGGCATTTTAAACTTTGTATTGCCATAGAGTCTTTAAGTAGTTTTAATTCAGTTTTTTTTTTAAGAACTTGGCATTGTTCATTGTTTGTTGTGATCTTAGCCTCTACTTTTGTTTTAAGCAGGTTGTTTTATTCTTTTATTTATTTATTTTATTACATTTCTATACCACCTAGTAGCCCAAGCTTTCTGGGCAGTTCACAGAAATTGAAACAACAAAACAAAACATAAAATACAATAGCTTAAAATTACAGTATAAAAGTGCAACCAGAGTAAACCCTAGGAGCAGTGCAGAAATTTATAATGTAATTGTTGTGCTGCTTTTTTAATTTATGCATGTAGATTGTTGTTAATTTTATTTGTTATTGTTTTTTGTACATAACCCTGACAGCAATTGTTAAAGGGCAACCAACAATTTGAATATAAGCATGAATAAAATCTGCCTTCCCAGGTGTTTTGGTTTTGTGACTTTTTTTTTACCTTAACATTTCACATTGTCTTGGGATATTTTATGCACCAGGTGCTGTATAGGCACCATATATTTTCCCCTGGTTCAGTTTTGTCTGAAATATTTACACTAATACTTTACACTGGAGGGGTGGGTTCAATCAATAATTTCTTTGGATATTTTATATTCTGTGTGCTTTTCAGTTTACCAAAAGGAATCTTTAAATGAATGGGAAGTAACTGAAATGTGTGGATGTTGTTTACTGCTATCCAATTTTTATTCATTCATTCATTGCATTTCTAGGCAGATGACAATGTTCTAGGAGGACTAAGTTATGGATCTTCCTCTGTGTGTATTCTGCAATGAAAACTGCATCCTAGGTAGGGACTTTTACCTTTCCTGATTGGAATCAGCAATACATTTTAAAGGATTTTCTCACTGTTGCTTGCCCAAGCTTTTTTTTTTTTTTTTAAAAAAAATCCATATAAATAAATTTTACATTTCAAATAGCAGTTAAACACATCTGCTCCATTCAAATCAACGAAGTCCTTTGAGAAATGCATGTCTTTGTCTGCTCTACACTGTGAATTGCAAACAATGAAGCCAAATTTAAATTTGGAAATGGTTCTTCTTCCCCACCCTAACCCTATCTACAGCTGCCATAGACTGTTTGTCACCTGTTAGTCTTGCTTGGAGCCATTGTCTCTGCCTAGCCTGGCATTGCTCTGCGATTTCTTTCTAGAACATATGCCCAAATAGTGGCTACAATATGTTGCAGAGGCATAGTGAGAGTGGTTGTGCTTAACTAGTGGCAGAAGGAGAAGAAGTAAAGCCATCAGTGCAACAGTAAAAATGATGCAGGTATATCAAGTCAACATTTGGATATGTGGAATATAGAAACATCTGCCCCGTCCCCTTTGCCATCCTCCCATCTTGTCACACACGCTGAAAGTTAAGTCATTAAAAACTAAAATTAAAGATAGCTGTGTTTACCATTAAAAAAAAAAAATCCCAAATGTATATTAAAGTAATAGTATTAGTGCATTGTAAAGGTCACAAACTAATGTGCAAGCTTTCAAGACCTCCAGATCTCTTCATCAGGCAAAATGTTACAAATAGCAGGGCTGGGGGAAAGGAAGAGCAAAAAACCTGTGTTGGTGTTGAAAAGCATCATCAGACGAGCGTTTGATGGCCACTCACAGATGTCTGGGGGTCCTTTTGATGATGCCGTCCACCTCCTGTGGATCTCCTTCTTCTTTTGCTCATTTTTTCATCACAAAAAAGACATGGAAAATCCAATTGTTTTGGCTGTGATGAAACTTGCCACCATTTCCTGCTGAGTGCAGGAGAAGCAGCGTGATAACAACAGCCACTGAATGGACCGCACGGTCGTTGCTGGCTTCCTCTTTCTTCCCCATGTGAAGAAAGAGGAAGCTGTTCATCCCTACTGTGGGACAGAAGCAGGAGGCAAAGCAACACTAGGGAAACATGATACCCACCCCCGATTATCTTCAAAGTCTGCATGTCAGAGTATAAGATGGAATGTGGGAGGAGGTTGCAGACATTTCAATTAGGCTCTACCAGGAAATATAATGGCAATTCCATAGGTAAATAATAGGGGTGTGCACGGAACCCCCGCTCCGCTTCTCTTCCAGATCCGCGATTTGCAGATCAGGCCGCTTCGCTCCCCACTTCGCTCTGCCCCCGCTCCGCCTATGTCTGCTCCGCTCCGCTGCGGAGCTCCGGATCCGGATCGGAGCTCCGTTTTCCCCCCATAGGCATGCATTGAAAGCTAAAAAAGTATACAACTTTTTTTCTGGGACTTGTGGGATGTTAACCTGAAGCAGGAGCTTTCAGTGAAACTTTGACTGACAAGCTCGAGGCAGTGGAAGAACGCAATGCTTTTTTGCCAGAGGTGTTGGAAAATACTACTCTTCAGATGAGGTCAGAAAATGAAACAAGTTGAATCCAGGTGCCTGGCGACCTGTGTTGCCAAGATAATGAATCAAGCTGAAGTCCAAGCGCTGGTGGCTGAGCGTGTTTGGAACTGTGGACAGCTTACCCATGTGTCCACATGGATGCCAAGTTTCAAGCCAATCCCATCATCCCCGGATTTTTGGGGAATTTATGAAAGTCGGACACCCCAGTATATGCAGACAGCTCAATGGGCCCATTTCAAAGGAAATCCCAACATGCCATGAATTGGGGAGTAGAGATAAACCTAAATATGAATCTTCTTCCACACTTGAAAAATTGATTTGGAACTTGAGCACAGGAAGGACTTCTCCCCTGAGTCAAAGCAAGACACACAAAAACCATCCCTGCGAGGTGGGCAGGGGAGGAGGGAGGGAAGGCAGGCAGGCAGCAGACATTTCTGGGGGCACAAGGAAGTGAGCCAAGGATAGTTTCAAAGCCAGTAATGCATATAAAATGGAATAAATAAATAAACAAACAAACAAACAAAGGAGGGGTGGAATTAAAAGCAGCAGTGTTGCTGAATAAACAACAAGAAGAATTTTTTTAAAAAGGCTATATCTGTCTTTTACCAGTAAGAGGGGAGTGGACATGCCCAAGAGGAGGGGGAATCATCTGCCAATTTGACTGGTCCTGTCTAGGTACAAGTCTTTAAGAAGCAAACAATCACTTCAACTCATGATAGGCATTCTCTGATTTACCTTTGGAGGGCTCTGATGGCCCTCCAAGGACAGGAGAGTGCACAGGGCACGTCCATGCCCTAGGGGAGCTCATCCCCTTGCACCACATCTATTCAGTTGTTCCCCAAAGTTAGGGTGGGTAGCAGTGCTGTGTTTTTTCTATCTCTTATTATTGGCTTAGTATATGATTTCAGGTTGTGTTTGTGCATTTGGTGTGGCTACTGTTTAAAAAACACTGGGAAAAGTCCGTTCAGACTAAGAAAGAGAAGTTCCCAGAATCCCAAGTTACCCGTTTTGCCTATCCCCTCCTCCAACTTTGGGATCATGTGATCATGACTGGGAGTTAACTCTGCCCCTCAGCCCTTCGAAAAAGGTATTTTCCCACTGTTTTACCTGATTTTTCCAAAAATTCTAGCAAGCGAACCGCAGCATGCAGAGAGCTGAGAGTAGGCTCAAAATGACCCCCAGCCACGACCCTCTAAGCACAAGAAGTTTCAGAAATATAGCTTAAAAAACAACACAGTTATCCCCTATTCTTTTACGCAATGCAATCCTATGGGCAAATTTTTTCAAAATGGCGATCGGATCGGTCCGCGAAAAGAGAAGCGCTCCGCGTATGGGCACTTCTCTTCACCGTGCTTCTACGGGTCCCCGGTCCGCTTCTACTCCGCCTCTGGGCAAGGCGGAGCAGGCCAATTCGCTTCTGATTCTCCGCTTCTAATTGGAGCGGAGCACATCCCTAGTAAATAATAGAGAACAAGGATAAGATATATAGGGAGAACTCAGAATATAAGAAATAAGTTTTCCAGGAACTTGCATTGGGCTTTTTATGTACCCCAATTGTACAAGTAAGCCTTTTCATATTGTACCAGCTTGAGGATTGCCTTTCTTCTTAACCCAGTGATGGGAAAACATTCATTTGCTCGATTAGGAACTATACTTGGTAAACTAAAGTATCCCCCTCTCCATCCCCATGGAAAAGAGCTTGTTTTTTTCCAGTTCCAAAATTTAGACACCATGAGTGCAATAGGATACAAATGCCTCCGCCTATCTCCTCTGTAAGATGCCAACTACCCACAAGTCCTTTCTCCTTCCCACTACCTGGTGACATTGACTTCTGTGAGAATTCCACACCTGGAGCATTGAAAGTTTCAACAGCTGTGTCCCAGGCACCAGAGATCCTGGGAAATGAAATAAATTTCCCCAGGGTGCCTGAGTCCTTAATATAAGCATGATGTGCCCTGGAAACTTTATGTCCCAAGACTCCTTTCTTCTGGATGCAGCTGAGCATACTGTTGCAGTGCTCATATTGCTATGGACGGAAGGAGGCAGGACGCACAGGCGCTCGTATTAAAATCCGAGCAGCAGGGGAAGTTTTGGGAAGCACGATATTCAGTCTGTAATGTTGGTGATAATCGTAAACAGGACCAAGTCCATATTCCAAGTCAAGTCAGGCCAAATTTCAATGACATCACTAAGTTAACCAGCTGGGGAAGAAAGGCTATGGGATCTAACAGAATTAGCAAAAATTAGCATTCCAAGAACGCCTTATAAATGAACATCACTCTCTTCTGTCTGTACTAAATTCATGAGCTGTATTCATAAGAATTTGCAAGCATATCATGATTTGATTAATTAAGCATGATGTATAGTTAATTAGAATTATGTTCCAATGTTGGCCTTTTGGCAATTAGTGCTATCCTTATTGAGCACAAGGAATTTCAATATGCAAATACACATACAGCCAAGTGCAAGAACTATTTTAAGGACATTAATTTCAATAAGCCAGAGTGAGATGATAAATTTTATCTAATACATGCTAATTTTGGTATCATTGTTTCTTTCTAATAGGGGTCAAAGATTAATTATACACATAGAATGAATTCATAAGAGTGTTAAGCGTCTAGCCTTCTGCCATAAATCAGGTAGTAACCTTTTATTGTCCACCTGTTGGTAGGGTGACCATATGAAAAGGAGGACAGGGCTCCTGTATCTTTAACAGTTGTATTGAAAAGGAAATTTCAGCAGGTGTCATTTGTATATATGGAGAACCTGGTGAAATTTCTTATTCATCACAACAGTTAAAGCTGCAGACGCCCTGCCCTCTTTTAAATCTGGTCACTGTAGTATAGCTCCTGCAGCTTTAACTGTTGCGATGAAGAGGGAATTTCACCAGGTCCTCCATAATATACAAATGAGACCTGCTGAAATTCCCTTTTCTATGCAACTGTTAAAGATACAGGAGCCCTGTCCTCCTTTTCATATGGTCACCCTACCTGTTGGCCCATTAGCTTTCAGCAGGAAACCAGATTGGTTCTACATCAACAGCAAAAGTGCCTGTCATCTAGGAAGTCAGACCATTGGTCTATCTTGCCCATTGTCCTCACTGCTTGGCAGTGGCTCCCCAGGATTTCAGGTTTTTCCCCAGCCCTACCTGGAGATGCTGTGAATTGAACCTGGAACCTTCTGTGTGCAAAGCATGTGCTCTACCACTGAGCTACTGTACCAAGCCCTTCCTCCATGGCCTATGCATCATACTAGCACAGAAGCAGGGAAGAATAGAAGAACAGTTGCAGGAGCCCTGCCATCTTTTGTATCTGGTCACTCTTGTATAGATCTTGGAGTTTTAACTGCTGTGATGAGGAGGGAATTTCACCAGGTGCTACAAGCATACAAATGGCACCTGCTGAAATCCCCTTTTCTATTCAACTTTTAAAGATACAGGAGCCCTGTCCTCCTTTTCATATGGTCACCCTACTGTAGGCCTTTCAGTTCAGGACAGTGCCTGGTCTCTATCAACAGTCACTGTGCAGCTATCCCAGTGTGTGTGTGTGAGTGTGTGTGTAATGACAAAAAAAGATGGAAGAAGCAGTGGAGAAAGCGAGGAGCATTACATGAAGGAAATTATGTCAGCTCCTCCACCAATAATATTCTGTGGATGAGGCATGGCAATTGTGAGATAATAAGCTCCATCCCACTTACACATTTGTCCTGGTTTTCCCTTGAATTATCCCACTTCGGTAATATTGTGTTTATACTAGGGTGACCATATGAAAAGGAGGACAGGGCTCCTGTATCTTTAACAGTTGCATAGAAAAGGGAATTTCAGCAGGTCTCATTTGTATATTATGGAGGACCTGGTGAAATTTCCTCTTCATCACAACAGTTAAAGCTGCAGGAGCTATACTAGAGTGACCAGATTTAAAAGAGGGCAGGGCGTCTGCAGCTTTAACTGTTGTGATGAATAAGAAATTTCATCAGGTTCTCCATATATACAAATGACACCTGCTGAAATTTCCTTTTCAATACAACTGTTTAAAGATACAGGAGCCCTGTCCTCCTTTTCATATGGTCACCCTAGTTTATACAGCATATGAAAGCTTGCAAACTTACACTTCTGTTGTAGTCCGTTGCTGTGATCCCTAGAGGTTCACTCGCACACCTTGTTATCCCCACCACCCAGATCTCCTTTGTACCTCCCCCTACAGTTTATTGGTCGTTTGAAGTGGGACAACTCCCCCTCAGACAACAGGGTCTTGCACTGGGATTTGCTTCTCTTTTTACTGAACATCATGCCCTCAGATCTGCTGCTGAGGAACAAGGTTCTTATGCACTCTGAGAGAGAGTGAGAGTGAGAGAGAGTGAGAGAGAGAGAGAGAGAGAGAGAGAGAGAGAGAGAGGCATGCAATTCAATATCTACTCAGAAGCAAGTCTCACTAATTTTAATTAAGTGGCAATCTCAACTCCCAGTGTATGGAGGAGACTTCAAACTCAGCACCAGGACCTCCAGGTACCGGGCAGAAGTTTCCCGAGATCTCACTTGATAGTTGATTCAGCCAGCCTGCTATGCTTCCCTTGAAAACAAAGCTTTTCCTCCCTCAACTGTAGCTTCTTCCTCCCCTCCTCCTCCCCTTTCTCCATGGGGGGAGGCAGAGACAGACGTGGCAGAGGCGAGCTCATTCTCCTTGGTCTCATCTCCTTGTTCCCTGCCCAGTCCCTGCAAGTGCTTTGGAGAGTAAAAGGCAGCAACAGCGCTGACCAGGCTACCCTGGTTTAGGAGAGGGGCAGCAGTTGGGTCTAGGAGGAGGTGAGCAGGATCCTCCCATGGAGAATGGAGAAGAGGAAGAAGCTGCCAGGGCTTTAGGACCCCATGGAAGCCTTTCCCACGTCTTGCAGGTTGTGTGCCTCGCAAATGGGGAGAAAAGAAAGAGCTCTGTCACACCACCCTTATAGTCTGTGTAGGTGTGATGGAGCAGTTGAAATCAATGGGAGTGGGGGAGTTCAGATCTGGTGTACAGGAGGAAGCAGCAGGAGGAAAGGATTTAAAAATACTTGCTGGAGAAAAGGCACACACCTTTCTTTCATAATTGATACCGCCCCTTGAAAACACACCCATAGACCATCATACTGAAAATGAGATGGATGAAAATCCATGTTGAAGTTTGAGCGCATTACTGGAAGAACCAGACTCTCCATGCACCAAAATACATCGTTCAGGTGGTGGTGGGGGAACCTGCAATCCCAGCTGGACATGGTGTACATCATCAGAGTCCTTTGCATGCAATTGTCGTGTTTCTCAGAAAGCTCCTGCTTTCGATAGGAGACAAGTGACGAGGCCTGCTAGGTAATCCAGAAAGCTTTTATTAAGCAGCAAACATCTCTTCTACCCGAAGAGAGTCTAATCTCTTAGAAACTTCTCCCTAGGAAAAAGTATGCAAACTAAGCGAGACAATTGTCCGCCTAAGGAGAACAGGAAGCCCTTTCTCAAACGCCCGTAACTTCAGAGAGCTTGGTGCGGAGGCAGGTTCTGACGCAATCCTAGTTGGACTGACTTTCTCACACCTTCCTTCTGCTCTGTGCATTTTAGCTTCCAGCAGACTCTAGCATCAGCTAGCTTGTCAGGGCGCTCTCTTCCAGAAGAAAGCTCACTTCCCCCTTAGTGTGTAAGATTTGGCCTTGAGGAGATAAGCTCTAGAGAGGGCTGACTCCCAGCTGGTGAATCACCCATGAAAGCTTCCTCCCCGACTGGTACAGGCTGGCTGGTGTCTGCTGCTGCCTCCTCTAGGTCCGAATCTGATTCTGATTGATTACCTGAAACACCTTCTCCCAAAACAGGGGCAGTAGGATTAGGCATACCAATTCACCGTGAACGCAGACTATAAGGCTGGTGTGATAGAGCTCAATAAAAGCCTAACCTGGAACCACTGTAGGAACATCTCATGATCCAGGGAATATACTAACAAAGGTGTGGGCAAAAAGTAGATTTCTAGATGTTTAGACTTCAACTCCCAGTATTCCTGACCATTGGCCATGCTGGCAGGGGCTTCTGGGAATGGAGGTCCAAAATATCTGGAGATCTAACTTTAGCCCACTCCTGCCCTAACAAATAAGCCTGGTAGCTCACCTAAATAAGGCAATCACATCTGAGAGTAGTAGACCCGCAGAAATCAATAAGACTTAAACTGGTCATAACTAATGTAACTCCCATTGATTTCAATGGGTCTGCTCTATGTATAACTAAGTCTGGATCCAGCCCACAAAGAATTATTTTCTGTTTCATTTAATTCTCTCCTGATATTATCAATGTATTGATTATTATTATTTATTATTATAATTATTTTTAAAGGTGAGACTCCAAGCTCCCTTCCAACTCTATGATTCTATTATACTTAGGTGTTCTAAACTGTATTTGAGAATAAATGTCATAGCTATAATTAAGGCAAAAGCAAATTAAGTGTATTATGGTATCATTAGTCTGCAAAGAAATGGATTGTGTATGGCACAGCGACTTATGATAATGAACTAAAATTAGTTTTGATCTTTTGGCTGTTAAGCTGACTATGATTAGGACAAACAACTTGCATGGCCAAAGGCATTTTATAAGGGTGCATATTGCACTTATGCCGATTGCATCTATGGGTTATTGTCTTACTTTACAAAAACTGTTGGTACCCAACAACTATGAATTTCAGAGGCATAGCTGTTCAAGTTAGGAGCAGCAGGAAGATTTAAAATAACAAAAACCTTTAAGAAGTAATTTATTGTGCCATAAGCTTTCATAGGCAATTGCTTGCTTCATCAGATAAGTGAAGTGAACTATGAGGTTGGTAGGTATGTTTTAGAACAAATGGATGAAGGTAGACTTGAAGATAAAGTAAGAAAGCAAGGGGTATGTCTACACCTATGGGTGTAGAGCGAGGGAGGGGAAGGATCTTGTGATATGATGATCACGAGATCCTCCCCCTCAGTCTACACGCGGTGTGCGACATCCCGGGAGGACAGAGGACATCACGCCTGCCATTTTGGTTTTGGGAGGTTTTTTTGAAGATGAGCACTCTAGCACAAAGGTAAGTGTTTTTTTAAATATATATATATATATATATCTTCCCGCTCCCCCACTCCCACCCCTGATGGGCATGGAGCTCCTAAGCATGGAGCTCCTAAGCCGATTCCAGGCTTCTCACACTTCCTCGCGAGGAGCTGGGACAAACTGGGATGGACAGTCACATGTCCCACAGTCTCAGGATGAGCCTGAGACCATGGGAAAAAGAAGGATTAAAGGTTATGCCACCCTCCCACCCACGTTCCCCAGCAACTGGTACACACAGGCTTACTGCCTCGAATACTGGAGATAGCATGCAACATCAGGGCTAGTAGCCATTGATAACCTTCACCTCCAAGAATTTATCCAACCCCCTTTTAAAGCCATCCAAATTGGTGGCCATCACTACATCTTGTGGTAGTGAATTCCATAATTTAACTATGTGCTGTGTGCTGTGTGAAGAAGTATTTCCTTTTATTTGTCCTGGATCTCCCACCAATCAGCTTCATGGGATGTTCCCAGGTTCTAATATTTTGAGAGAGGGAGAAAAATGTGTCCCTATCCACATTCTCAAAACCATGCATAATTTTGTACACTGCTATCATGTCTCCCCTTAGCCTCCTTTTTTACAAGCTAAACAATCCCTATTGATGTAACCTTCCCTCATAGGGGAGATGCTCCAGGTACCTAAGAATGTATCCAATAATATAACTTTTTGTTGATTAGTAAAAAAAAACCTTGTTTGTTCTTTCATGAGTTTCCTAACTTACAGGTACTGAAGCTAGTTTTTGATGTTATGTTTGATAACTGAATAAGAGTGGTAGGAGTCGTAATAGGGCCTTTTCAGTGGTGGCCCCTCAATTATGGAATGATCTCCCTTACAAGGCTCGCCTGGCACCAACGTTGTTATCCTTTTGGTGCCAGGGCAAGACTTTTCTCTTTTCCCAGGCATTTAACAGCATTTGCTGAGTTTTTTAACTGACTCCAGAATAGTTGTTTTTAAATGGATATTGTCTGTTTTTGTTTGGATTTTATGCTTTTTATGGTTTTAATATATATATATATATATATATATATATATATATATATATATATTATAGTTCACTGTTTTTAACTTCTGTAAACTGCCCAGAGAGCTTCAGCTATGGGGCGGTATATAAGTGCAAATAATAATAATAATAATAATAATAATAATAATAATAATAATAATAGAAGAAATATCTCATACATTCTTTGATTATCTAGAATTTTGAATGCTGGAAGGCAATAATAGTTGTTGGCATTTAGAACTGATGACTAGATAGAGAGAAGTTATTTAATTTTTCTATCAGAAATGGGGAAAAATATACAAGTAGGATGCACATGCTTTTGTACGTATGATCTTTCCAGTTGACTGTTCTTGAGAGAAAAGCTGTCTTCAAATGCACTTTGCTAATGAGCTGCTGGCAGCTACATATTCATTTCCAGGAGCTTCAGAAGTTGAAAAAGTCTGAGTTTAGTCCAAGTAGAAAGCATTTTAAAATGATTTGCCTACTTTGAAAGTCAGCCTCTTGAAACGTATTTGAACAGGAACAATGCAACTGACATTGACAAAGTAAGAGGAAAAGGCAAAAGTTCTTGGATAAAAGAGCTCAGTGACTACTCAATACGTCTCCATGTGCAATGGTTCATGTTGGTTATTTTCAATTCAAGAATCGTGTGGCTCAATTATTATAACTGCCCGAGCTGCTATCTTCTCCCCATTCTCTACGGTTGGTCAAGAGAGGGGCTTGCAACTGGAATTGCGGCAGGGGGCCAGCTCAAGATGTGCTGTGCCTTGGCTCGATGCTGCTTACTGGGATTCAAGTGTGGGGCTCCCATAGTCAAGTTCTTACCTCCCCCTTCAGTAGAGGGAACATGGATGCCGTCCCATGTTACCTTCACAACAGCCTTGCAAGGTGAATTAGGCAGAGAGATAATGAGTGACACAGGATCACTAAGTGAGCTTTATGTCTGAGCAGTGATTTGAACTGAGGCCACCTGGATCCAACAATTTGATCATTTCACCAGAAACGGCCATTTCACCATTTCATCAGGCTCTCAGGCACAAACTTGCTCAGAAATAAACCCGATTAAGATTAATGGGACTTAATCCCAGTCAGGGTAGGGGTTGGGTGGGCAGTAGAAACTTGTAACATGGACCTCCCTCCACACATATCCACAGGATTAAATCCAATAACCCTACAATTCCTGAAAGAAAGGTTTCTACTTTAATACTGAAATAACATTTTTAATGTTTTCTGAAATTACACTGTGGCCCTTTCTACTCCTAAGGATTATCACAGGAAAATGGAGGGATCGTCCTTGTCTGCTTCCGGGATCCCCTGTGTGTCATTTGGATGCACAGGGATGATCCCGGGGGAAAAGGCAGGTGTAGAAACAGCCCATGGTTCATGCTGGGACTTTTCTACCATGCCCCAAACCCCCCTCCTTCCTTTTCCTTTTTATTTATTTATTTATTCCTTTTACTTTTAAAAAATGTAACATAACATCCAGCTTGAAAAGAGTCATACAATGCTTCCTAATTATTTGTACTTTCAGATTGGCCCAAATAAAGATACATTGCAAGACGGAGGTCAGTAAATAAAGAGACGACACACAGAAGTTTGGGTTTAAACAGGGCCACATTTATTTAAAGATCTGCAAAGGGGCAGCCAAAAGGGGCATCCAGTCTGGCCTGGTTCAGACCTTTCTGAGGAGGGCGAGCCATTCATGGCCCGTGGGTTGGCGCTGTAGATTTCGCCCTCCCACTGGCCACCCCTTTTGGGGTAGAGAGACCTTCCGGTGTCACCCCGACACATGCCTCAAGGCTATGAGTGGTTGAGAAAGGTTGGCCTCAGAGATAATCCTTATCTTCCAGCCAGGCCACAAGGCTCAAAACTGGGAAGAATTGCCTCAGGAATTGCCAGTCACCGCAACAGTGCCTGTGAATGCTCACCATTACAAAATCCCTCTGGATGTCCGTTCCTTCCTGCCTATTATCAAATGTGACCAAATTAATAAGCAACGCTAAATTAACCTATTTATACTCCCAAGCTGTCTTACAGTGTGGAGTGGGTGGAAAAACCCATGAACAATTTAGAACATGAGCAAAAAATTCCTACTCGGCCCCGAATGGCAACCAGAGAACTTACACTGTCTACAGGGAGGGAGAGAGGGAGCCGTGCAAACAAAGAGGAAAATGGGAGTGGTAAGAGCCTCTTTATAGGCCACCATGTATACCCCTTCCAGCTCAGTGGCACCACCTGCTTCTGGCCAATTGGGGCAAGGCATGTCTCCTTTCTTCCCCTGCCCAGGCCTTGCCAAGTGTGGCAGAATGGCTCATCCTGTCAATGTTGTTATGTACATTAAAATAATGTACATAACATTAGAGAGAGCTTCGGCTATTGGGCGGTATAAAAATGTAATAAATAAATAAATAAATAATATTATTCTAATGCACCAATATGTCTGCAAACATTTTATAAATAGGGAATAGTGTTCCTGATGATGATGTTTTGTCCCTCCACACTGCCTTTCCCTCCTGAAAACATACATGGGATTCTGAGACTCTTACTCTTTGAGAGACATGTCACATAGAGAAGCATAAACCTTTTGGTCTTTCAAACTACAAATCCTAGTTTAAGTGCACAAGTACACACTCTCTCTCTGTGTTTTAGAGAAGGGCCTGGGCCAGCAATCTGATGAAATGCCTTGAGTGCTGTCCTATCACTGCTTCTAGTGGCTCCAGCACATCTCACAAGATCTGAACAAAGGTACACAGATACTAGGAAATATATTTCCCATAAATATCCTCAAACATAATCTACAACTTAATCTGAGTTGCAACCCGATTGCCCCTCCCTGCCCCAGGGCTGACCTGAGATATTTTGTTGCCTAAGGTGAAGAATCAATCAATTCCCATACAATCCGCCCTGCACACTCAGGTGTTCTGGGAAGAATCCTCTTCAGCTAGCAAAAACTAGATTAACAACTGTTACCCAGAGGACCTTTTCTTCCGCTGCTCCCAGACTGTGGAATGGCCTGCCGGAGGAGATTCGTCAACTTGACAGCCTTTTAGAATTTAAAAAAGCAATAAAGACTGATCTATTCTGGCAGGCCTATCCAGTGAAATTTTAGAATGTTTTCAGGATGTTTTAAAGATGTTTTAATCATGTATGGTATGTTTTAATCCATTTTAATGTGTATTTTATATCATGTTTTATACTGTTTGTTTTATACTTTGAATTGTTTTAGTTTTTGTGAACTGCCCAGGGAGCTTCAGCTATTGGGTGGTATAAAAATGCAAATAATAATAATAATAATAACAAGATGGCAGCCCCTCACATTCCATGTTCAAATGCTGACCTGACTGTCAGATGAATTTGTCTTCAGCATTGATGGTAGGACAGCATTTTCCACTGCACCTGAAAGCAGCAGGCTAAGTTAGGTAGGGTGACCATATGGAAAAGAGGACAGGGCTCCTGTATCTTTAACAGTTGCATAGAAAAGGGAATTTCAGCAGGTGCCATTTGTATATATGGAGAACCTGGTGAAATTCCCTCTTCATCACAACAGTTAAAGCTGCAGGACTTATACTGCAGCTATACTGTGACCAGATTTAAAAGAGGGCAGGGCACCTGCAGCTTTAACTGTTGCGAGGAAATTTCACCAGGTTCCCCATATATACAAATGACACTTGCTGAAACTCCCCTTTCAATACAACTGTTAAAGATACAGAAGCCCTGTCCTCCTTTTCATACGGTCACCCTAAGTTAGGGGGTGCAAGGCATGCTGCATGGCACCCAGGCTTCTCCTCCAACACTGTGCCGCCCCCTCTCTGCATCTGCCACCTGAGGTGAAAACTTCACTTTGCTTAATTGTAGGGTAAGCCCTGACCAATCCCCAACCCCCTTACATGCTTTGTTCCTGCTTTCAGTCCTTGTTAAAATCCAATTGTGTTCCTCATCTCAGCAAGAACATTAATAATCATGCCTGAATAATTCATTGTTTATTATTTCTCTGAAAGTTCAATATTGAAGTTTGGGTGTTTTGGTTGTGAATATAAGCTTCAAGATCATGTTTTCCTATAGTTTTTGTTTTGTATCATGCCTCTCTTGAATAACAATTTATGTAACACTTCTACATCCCTATTCATCTTGCTGTTACTTTATGCAAGAGTTTTTCAAATAATTTGAAAATGTTTGGTCTGCTCTGTCACATTTTAACTGTTTTCCCCCTGCTATTATCCTTTAGCACTATTAGTTTTCTGCTATTATCTTTTAGCAGGTGGAGAGTCTGAACTGTAACATCTGTGAACTCAGTTGGCCAATTATAAAGTGTCAGTATAGATTCAGACTAACTTCATTTTGGGTTTTCTGACCTCCACTCTGTATCGAACAGATGTTTTCATGGAATGGTTGAGACTGATGGTCCTTCTCCCCCTGGACTAATTAATTTTTCAATAGGTATGAATTGTTCCATTTCATTTCCAAACGACATATCACTTTTCAGTCCTCGGATTATAAAAATATCCTCAGTTTGTGAGCCAGGACAGAGAACACGAATTCAACTGAAACCAATGTTTTGTTTTGTTTTCATAACAAGCCCTTCATCTGCGTCTGCAATAATAAGGTTATTTGTCATGTAAGGGACTGGACCTCTTATAATCAAAATTTGAACAATGGGAGTTCTATTTATGTAGTACCACCAAGGTTGAAGAAGAGCCATGTTGAGTTAGGAGGAAGAGGGCAAACCACTTGCAAAACCACAGGCCTTTCTATGGAACTCTTTGCACTACTGCAGCATAAGTGGTTCCATAGGGTTAGAATGCCAGACTGAAGTCTTCAGCCAACTTATTCTTGTTAGTCAAGTCAGTGGGACTGGGAACTTTGGAGCTGTGGAACCGTGAAATTAGAATACTGTTTTGCCTCTTCTCTTCAACCTATTAAGATTAAACCAGTGGTGAATGAAATTGCAAGCTAACTGGTTTGTGGCTCCCTTCTGTTTCATTTTTCAGATGCAATGTCTTGAGCATTGTCCATATATGATACTTTCCATTGGTGAGTTCGCAAAGACAATTTGGAATAGGTCCGTGGCAAAAATTACTTGCTCTCATTCATGTCACATGGTATCTTATTCCAAAATCTATTCCATGGGCTAAAGTTGTCAATAGTAAATTGTGGGGATATAATGTTTGTAAACATTTGGGGGTAGGGTGCTTTAATTAAAATGTTACTGGAGTAGCCAAGGATAGAAGCTATCATAATACTTCAGGTAACATATAAACCACTCCCCACATGACTGTATATATTCAGACACAACTGACTAAGGGTAGCTTCATACAACATAGATATTCTTGCAGAGTAGGAGAAAGTCCACAAGACACTACCAATGGTATGAATTACAAATCACATTGCCAGTTACTTAGTTTTTTTTTATTCAGTTACCACTTTCTTTAATTTCTTCCTTGAAAGGAATTACTAAATATTTCACTGTGGCTGTATTGTTATTGTATTGGCTCTCCTGGCTTGTTATACCAGGAAGTACCTGAATCATCTCCCAGATACCATTCTTTCAGTCTCCTGTTTGGGTTTGCCTGCAGCAACAAGGATAAACAGGCTACTGAAGGCACAGTGCCCAAGAGATTACTTAGGTACTTCCTGATATGGCAAACCAGGAGGGCCAATACAGTACAAATTCTCTTTCTGAAGATAGTCTTGCACAGATTCATCGACAGAGTATGTCACACTCTTGAAGAGTCATCTCTTCCAACACTGCCCTCAGACTGAGAAGGATGCCTCCCTCTAGGAGTGTCATCACACGGGGAATATTGTGTTTCCTTACCATCATGTCTCCGTCTGTGTATTTGTCCCTCATTACTTCCTCTTTCATATGAGGAAGTAAACAATGTGCATGTGGCCCATTCAGTGGGCTGTTTTGATCACACTGCTTCTCCTGCACACAGCAAAAAATAAGTCAGACTTACTGGGGTGCATTTTTGTCATACGAAGAAGGCTAGAAGGGGTAGGAGGTGTGTGGGACACAGATGACGTCATGAGAGGGACCCACAAAAATCCGTGACTGCCCAGCAATGAGCGTGCAATAAAATGTTTTGTCTGATGTTGCCCTAGGTGTTCTTGGAGTGTGGCTTCTGCTGCTGCTGCTGCTGAGTTGCTGGTGTTCCAATGGTTCTCCTTATGGTGTCCCAAATGGAGGTATGCCACCATGAAGAGTTTGAAAAGAAAGGGAAAGGATCCACCAGTGAGGGTTTCTCCTTATTTGTTTTTGTTTTTGACCTTATTATTATTATTATTATTATTATTATTATTATTATTATTATTATTATTTATTTATACCTTGAAGAGTTTTGCACGACACTCATTATTTGTGATTGAATATAGTATGAGAAATCCTCTCTGTTCCCTGGCTTAGAGACAATAGGCCCAGGCATAATGTCTGGTTGTTCCTATGTTTGAAAAACAGGATAAAATGGGTTTGCAGTATTTACCTGTGCGGTTTTAGCATGTCTGCTTGACAAGTTTAGAGTCCACATGCATAAATGTAACAAGTAGGCTCAGTTTGTTCAGCACAATAATTGGCATAGCATGTGTGCTCAGAACATAAGAGGTAGGGAAGAAATAAGATATTGGTCTCAATTACATCTAGTTCTGTCCAGACCAGACCACATCACTTCAGTTGATGTAAAATTCAGCCATGGGGATGGTTGTGGTGGCAAGCTGGTTTGATCGTTTTATAATAGTTTTGCATTCCTTGCATTGTGATATGCACTTCACCAAATCACAATATCTTAGTTGATCAAACTGAGACTTCAAGGACCTTACAGAGGTAGAGTTAAGAAACACCGAGTTTGAATAAAAAGAAGTTAAGGTTTTATTGATTTATTCTCTGTGAACTTCCATTCCCCAAAAGATAATAGTTATTTGTTTGGTTATACAGGCCCACGAATATGGTTATGCAACCTCACAAGTACTTGACTTTACAGCGCCAAGAGATAGCTATACATCCCCCAAACCCAAAGCAATTAATGGAATGTTACAGATACTATCTCTGTATCTATACACTCATATTTACAGACACACAGCCAAGCAATTAGCATAACATGAAGTTGTTGGGTCAGGGTAGTGAGTGTGCACACAGCTGATCCAAAGTCCTACTATCACACACATAAACACACACACACACTGGTCTCTTGAATACTGGGGTTTATACTCCAATTTCCCCCAAAAGGTGGGAGAATCATTACTTAAGGGGCTTTTAGTTGCTTTAATTAATGACATCCATTTTGTGAGAGCTTCATACAACATAGGTATTCTTACAGAGTATCTTCTCTTTTGAGGATGAATAGGCATAAGCATACCAATTATATCCAATATTTGTGGTTCTAGCAGTAATCAAATGAAAGCTGTATTTCATGAATTCCTACCTGCCTGTGTAATTTTCAGGCTTTATTTCTGCCACGTCTGAGGATGATGATTCTGTCTTAAACAATTTAAAAGGCAATATAATGAATGCTTAAGATTTTCTATTTTGACCATGGTAGGGAGAAACACTGAATTTCGTTAACAAAAATTTTAGGTGCTTTAAAAAGTGAACATGTGGAATATAAATTTAAGAAATGCCCTACAACAATACATGGAACATTTCTCCTCATTTATATTACGCTGACATCATGCTTTGATAAAGCCCATCTGTCATTTACTGTTTCCTGTGTGAACTTCTTGCTGGACCCAATCACAAGGGTGTGTACCCAATTTCCTTTCACTGCACTAAAACCTCAGAGAAGCTCTGGGTTTCAAAATACATCAATAATAATTATTCAGAGCATAAATTTCTTCACTCCTGGAAACACCACTTCCCATAAAAGTCAAATGTATTTAACACTTGAAGGATATCCCTATTAATACTGAATGTTTGAGTGCCTTCACCATGAGACAGTATCATCCCCTCCTAAAACCAGACTCTAGAAATGTTATGTTCCCTCAGCGTGTTATAGAAATAAACTCACAGAGCATATAACAGGAAACATTTGAAACCTCTTTTGTTGTGGAGCAGTATATAAGTTTTGTAAATAAAAAGAAGCCTGAAAAACCTCACTGAGGCTGCAGTGTGAGATTGTAGTATTATTAATATCTAGAAAGGCAAGAACACAGTAATCCTTCAGGGAAAATGGCATTGTAATATATATGACCAGGAACACTAGATCATCATGGCATGAAGGGTTAAATACACCAGAGAAGTACTATTGTCAATTTTATTGTTTTGTTCCAGAGCAATGGATTTTTGCAGAAGGCTAACAGAAGGAGATGCAAACATTTTTAGAGGACAAGCTATGGTAATTTGTCAGTGCAAGAGAACATTTTTGAGAGTAAAGACTTCATAGGTAGTGGCCTAATTTCGAAAAGGTCTGTCCCTTCTCTGGTAGCCTGCTGGGTATGGGTATTGTTTGAATTTTCTCTTTTGCATTACATGAAGCAGTATGTCTTATGCTTAGCTCCACTGACGTAACAGTAACAACAATTTGCTAATACTTTCCTTCAGCATAATTTCTCAGAACAAAACTGCAGTTATAGCAGTTCTGTTGCTTTTCTGACTTTTTTTTTAAAAAAATCAGAATGGTTATCAATCAACAGTACTAGCCTGGAGATATGCACAGTCTATCTTTGAACCCGGACTGGTTCCTTACCACAAACTGTAAACAACAAAGGTAGATTAACAAAATGGATCGGTGCTTGGGTTTGGGGCAAAGAAAATGGATGTTGCATTGTCAATATAGTCAGTTGCTCAGTGTTTTTTCCCCCAATTAAATGCTGTGGAGAACCTCCAGAGCAATATGCTAGTCGAGGGTGGGGGGAATCAATAGAGGGAAAGGTTGGAAAAGGTGATGTAAGAAAGAGAGAAAACTGAAAAAGCTGAGGGGCTAAAAAAAAAAAAAAGGAAAGAAAGTGAGGACAAGAAAAATGGAAAATCCAAACAATTGTCTTCAAGATGATAAAACAAACAGTAAAAAGAGAAGATGAAATTAATTGGACCAAAATGGGTTGTAGAACAAAGTGGCAAAAGGGCAGCTGTCATGCTCAGACAGGGCCTCATTACTGCCTCATGCTGGCAGATGGGGGAGAAGGCGGGTCCTGCCTGAAGTTACATGCTGGGCTTTGACAGGCCCTCTGAGCTGGGCATAGAGCTGTCGTTGTCTTGATCTTCCCCCTGAACCAGTATCATAGAGCAGGGTTAGCACTATGAACAGGATTTTCCAGGGTGGACTGGAGTGTTTCTTCCCATTAGTCTGCCCTCGGCCTATTTAAAAGAGACATATAAGACACATGCTTGCCCAAAGAAGTCACTTTCTTCTTTCCTCTAGCTTTAGACTTCTGGAGCGATATTTAATTAGCGATGGAGACTTATCCTCCATCTTTTTGCCACAAACCTAAATGCCAGTTAACATAAATAGGGAATGGAAAACTCATGGGGGGCTCACGCTGCAAATTTGCTAATGGCATGCTGGGGAAATTGTGCACTTTCCAGGGCCTCTTGAAAGTGTGCTTTGCCTTCTCCTCATGCACCAAATGGGGCTTTAAAGGCCCTCTTAATCTGTGAACCAGGATCTCTTCTACATCATTCCAGAGTGCAGGACACGGACAAATGGGCTCAAGTTACAGGAAGCCGGATTCCAGCTGGACATCAGAAAAAAAAACATCCTGACTGTAAGAGCAGTATGACAATGGAACCAATGACCCAAGGAAGTCATGGGCTCTCTTACACTAGAGGCCTACAAGATGCAGCTGGACAGCCATCTGTCAGGAATGCTTTAAGGCAGATCCCTGCATTGAGCAGGGGTTTGGACTAAATGGCCTTATAGGTCCCTCCCAAATAAAACTTGGATGAGGGGAAAATAAGGTATGTGGTAAAGTACTCCTGACTGTGCTGCATTAAGATCATTAACCCCCTAGATATAGGCCTTAGACCTAAGGTTTATCCCGGGATCATCCCGGGGTAATCCCTGTTCATGTAAATGACACATAGGATATCCTGGGAGCAGGCAGGGACGACCCCGGGATGATCCAAGGATAAACCTTAGGTCTAGCTAAGGCCATAGTTAGGGATGAAAGAATCTGTACAATTTAGTTACTCTCCATTTCTCATTTCCCAATCTTAAATTCAGCTTGTACTGATATTTGAGAACTTCTTTTTTTAAAAAAGGTTGCATGAAAATTCATTATTATATGCATTTTTGTACCCAGTATTTTTTGCACAAACGTACACATTTTTGTGTGCATCTTTTCCTAATATACACACTTTCATACATATTTTTTGTTTGATTGGAGAACTCAATTGCAAATTTTGGGGGAGTGTGCATTTCAAAGGATGACTGAGGTCTAATCAACACCAAGCAGGATATTGTACTATGAAAGCAGTATGAAAGCGGTATATGGTATGTGTCAATGGGCCCCAACAGTTGTCAGTGCACTTCAGTACCACTATAAAGCAGTAGTATGGCTCCTGCCTTTTATACACAGCTTTCATATGGCTTTCATACTGTATCCTGCTTGGTGTAGATTAGGCCTGAGTTTCAGTTTGTGTAGTGGTTCAGAAGTGCAAATTAATTTTTGTGAACCGTTCCGAGAGCTTCGGCTATGGGGTGACATGGAAATATAATAAATGAAATGAAATGCAAATTAGGTAAGTTTGCATTAAAATGTGAACTGGACTAATTGCTCCCTTGTCCCTAAGAGAGAGGTAATTGGCTGCACTATAGCAAGGGTCCAGCCCCTCTTTTCTTGCGGGAGAGTGAGGAAATGCACTCCCAGGAAAGGATGCTCCTTTGCGGCCTGTTAGTTTGCCAGCAGTAAACCCTGGACAGAAAACTGACATCTACACTACTGCTTTATAATGGTTTATAACAGTAGTGACAACTGTTTAGGCACAGGACACACACTATATACAGTTTTCAAAATGTTTTCAAAGTGTTATATCCTGTTTGGAGCAGGCTTGAGGACTTGAGGCTGAGTTTCATGGAATACCTTGGGCTCCTTTTGGCTTGGGGGTAGAGTCAGGTATCTTTTCTCATGGAACTTTGATTCATTCAGGGACTTGGTCTAAAGGACAAATGGGTTTAGGCACCTCACAGTAATTTATAGAGTGCTTGCAATGAGAAACCTGGGGAAACTTTGGGCATCCAAACTAGCTCAGCAATTGGAATAAGGTTCTGCTACACCCCCAGGGCCAAGGCCAAGGGCATGGGGACCCACCTGCTCTGGATTCCTGTCCACTTCCATTTTCCAACCCAAGTTTATTCAGCAGTTTAGCAAGGTCTGTGCAAGCTGCCTCTCATCAGTCAGAATGGGCATTAAGTCCTTTAGTCCCTGGGCCCAAATGCCAAACCAACTAAAAGAATGGCTAATAAAGTTGTTACCTGCTTATCCACCCAGCTTTGTGTTAGCTCCCTTATTCCTCCCATCACTCTCACTGCAGACTCAATTACTGTAGGAGCAGGTTGAATGATGAATTGTTGTCCTAAACTGTATCTAGAGAACATTCTTCCTAAGCAAAATCTCCCCTGGTCCAGCCACATGGGCAATCTAGGTGCACTGGCAGATTGTGACAGATGTCGAGAGAGCAAAGCGAGCAAGAGAACAGATGCCTGGCTTTCATGCTACGTCTGCCTGCTTACAATGCAAAAACGTTTGACATTGCAAAATATGGTAGTGCTGGAGGACAACAGAGATTTATTCATACCCACTAGTTGAGATGACACATCTTAATTTTCTGAGCCTCTCCCTAACGGCAAATATCCTGACTGGGTGATGGAAGGATGAGCAAAAGACCTAAGGAAGCAGAATAAAGAATTGCTACTCATGTTATCTTTTCCTGCATACAATTCTAAGTAGCAAATATGGAAGCAACAATAATAACACTTTATCATTTGGAAGTAGTTAGAAGCACATTCTTAGATATGTATGAGGCTGGCCAGATCCTTGGAGATTTGCTAAATGGATGTCTAAAACATACATCTTTTTGAATGTTATAAAGACAGATGGGCCCTTTCTACACCTAAGAGTTATCCCAGGAAAATGGAGGGATCGTCCCTGCCTGCTCCTGGGATCCCCTGTGTGGCATTTGGATGCACAGGAATGATCCTGGGATGATCCCGGGATATAGGGCTAGTGTAGACATGCCCTTATTGTGTAGAATTGTAGTAATTTTTTTCCTAACATGCAATGATTGCTCCTTATTTACATACTTGTTAAGGATGTGTACAGGGAAATGGGATTGACATGGTTAGAACCAATCTATTTAGTATGAATGGAGGATGTATTCTTGAAGGAGGATACAATGAAAGCCCCAAATTGCACTGACTTAACCATTTTTGCACAACCTATAAAAATGTGGCTGTTGTGGTGAGGTAATCTATTGAGGTAGATGTGCAGTAGATTTGTTTATTCGTATTTTGGTTTAAAGATTGATTGAAGCTGATCTCGGAATTATGGAAATTTGACTCTAAAGTCCTGACACGTGTGTGTGTGTGTGCGTGTGCGCGTGTGCTGTTGCAGCTCACCCTCTCCATGGGTTCTATGGGCAAGTGGACTAACAATCTACAGTTTTTCTTTTGCCGCAACATGGATTTAGGAAGGCTTACATAGCATCAGAAATGATTACAGGGGGCATTCATAAATAATTGTGGATCATTATTCTTTTTGCCTCTCCTAACAGCAGAGTTGTTACCAGCATGCTCAAATTCATTGGGTTCATCCATTTGCTAAGCATTTGCATGAGCCCACATGGTTAGGGCCATTTCTAAATAAACAAGGGCAGGTTCTTTGAAAGTGAAACTATGAAATATGTACACTTGATTTAACCCTTTTTGCTTGAACAGCTACTGTATATTGATTGTGATTTATTTAATGTTACTTCTTCTCTTTAGGTTTCTCTTGTGTTCTAGAAAAATGAGGCCAGTGGCTTTTGCGGAAAAAAGAATCCAAGTTGCTCCTCTGGCTTGGCACACTACAGCACAGCACACCAAGGGCTCATCTACACCAAGCAGGATATTCCACTATGAAAGTGGTATGAAAGCGGTATATAAAATGCAGGAGCCATACTACTGCTTTATAAAGATATTGAAGTGCATTGCAGGAGCCATACTGCTGCTTTATAGTGGTACTGAAGTGCACTGACAACTGTTGGGGCCCATTAACACATCTACACTAAGCAAGATATACCACTATGAAAGTGGTATGAAAGCAGTATATGGTATGTGTCAATAGGCCCCAACAGTTGTCAGTGCAATTCAATACCACTATAAAGCTAGGGTGACCATATGAAAAGGAGGACAGGGCTCCTGTATCTTTAACAGTTGTATTGAAAAGGGAATTTCAGCAGGTGTCATTTGTATATATGGAGAACCTGGTGAAATTTCCTCTTCATCACAACAGTTAAAGCTGCAGGAGTTATACTGCAGCTATACTGTGACCAGATTTAAAAGAGGGCAGGGCACCTGCAGCTTTAACTGTTGTGATGAAGAGGAAATTTTCCCAGTTTCTTCATATAAACAAATGACACCTGCTGAAATTCCCTTTTCAATACAACTGTAAAGATACAGGAGCCCTGTCCTCCTTTTCATATGGTCACCCTAATAAAGCAGCAGTGTGGCTCCTGCTTTTTATATACCGCTTTCATACCACTTAGTGGAATATCTGCTTGGTGTGGGTTTTGTGCCCCAGTTTTTGTGCAGGAGGGGTGGAGAAGAGACCTTTGTCACTTTCCTCTCCTAGTAGCTTGCTGCCACTGAATGCTACCACCAGTTGCACTAGACCTCTGGGAAGTAGGGTCTAAAGAAAAGGGAAGGAGGGATAGGGAGCAAGTGGTGAGGAAGAAGGTTTAAACACGGGAGAATTAATCTCAGGTTTGGATTAAAATCTGAGTGGAAGAAGTCAGGCATCCCAATATTCACCTGTTCTCTGAGGTGAGCATTAATTGCTCCTGAAACTCATACTCTGGTTGCAACTTTTATGTATCTCTACATATGATCTTTATGTAATAAGATTTAATAAGACCCCAGAGTCAGCAGGTAACATGTACAGGTAGTTATAATATTTATTCATAGTCTATTTACAATTACCTTTAATCCTTTGCAGGAGACTCCTTCAGGGAATCTAGCTGTTCTAAGACTACCATCTGAGCTAAGGAGATAACCAGCTATTTAACTGGATATGCTCTAATCATGTCCTCTCCTAACATAGCTTGGGGCTCTTCACAAGAGTGAAATAAGGCATGCTCATGACTGGCCACTCACAGAAGTTTGTGGGTCCTTTTGATAACATTGCCAACCTCCTGCACGTCTCCTGCATCTTCCCTCAGTTATTCCATTCTAAACCCTCCATTGGATATCTCATTGTTCTGAAATATCATGGGATTTCCTACCATGTGCAGCTGAAGTTCTGCTACAAAGTGCCTCCTAGAGGGCACTGTCCCATTCAAGGCTATGAGCACTGAGAGGAGGGGAAGTTTTCAATTATACACCACATGGTTGCTCCTCTCTGCTAGTGTAACATGGTCCATTATAATTGCACAAGAGATGTAGGAAGCAAAGCCTCAGTAAGACAATGTGATTTCCCCCTTAAACTAAAGAAGCCCTGTCTGTATCCACTTGCTTCCCCACCATTATGGCTTTTTCTGCCTGCTTCTCTGTCTCAGTGCTCAAGTGCCCCAGCTCCATCTTCTTGTTCTCGATGTATTCTAAAGAGATAAGGAAAGGAAAGGAAGGAAAGGAACCTCTCGTGCAAGCACTTGAGTCATTGCTGACTAGTAGAGGGACGCCTGCTTTCACTGATGTTTTCTTGGCAGACTTTGTAGTGGGGTGGTTTGCCATTGCCTTCCCCAGTCGCAGTTACCTTTCCCCCAGCTAGCTGGGTACTCATTTTACCGCCCTCGGAAGGATGGTAGGCTGAGTTGACCTGAGCCGGCTGTCTGAGAACCAGCTTCCATTGGGATCGAACTCAGGCCGTAGGGAGAGTTTCGGCTGCAGTAACTGCTGCTTACCACTCTGTGCTACATGGGGCTCTAGAGATAACAGGTCTTGAAATCCTTGCCAAGCTACACATCCTGGTCATCAGCACAGGAGCAGGCAACTGGTGGGAATGTTGTCCATTAATGTCATGGAGCCAGGGCTCACAAGGACGTAGCTGATGTCATCTTTCACCCCACTCAGAATTCCTCTTCCCTCTGAACTTAGCTGAAAATCTCACAGTAATTGGGGTTGCGGGGAATGAACTGTCCCAGCAACAATGTATTGTTCTGTGTTGCAGTGCAATGTATTTTGGAGGGCAATTAAGACCCATCTTTTGCTTCCAGTGGATTTGAAAACTGCCAGGACTGGTTTGTTGATATGGATCAATGCAGCTTCTTGAATCTTTGGACTCTCCTTAAGGGTGTGTCTATGGGGACTGTCATGATGAGCACCCACACTTCAAAATGTATCACTACACACTAAGGCTGACAGCTCTATCCCACGGAAATAAAGATACAAAACAATATAGGGTCATCGTCTCCCTTTCAGGCATGAAGGCGTTTTTAAAGAACCACCCACATACCCTGGAATATATGACAATGAAATTGACAATTCTTGAATTTTTAAAAGTATTTCTTGCATCAACACCTCTTTGGTACAATTCTTGTGACATGTTGGCTACAGTGATTAATGCACGTTAATATGTTAGCATTCACAGCACAGTAACTTGATATCCTTAACCCCTGTATTTTTAAAAATTAATTAGTATTCATAGATTAAGGAATTTCACCACATTAATTCCATTTGCTTCCTTTAAATATAGTTTGCCAGATGTTTTAAAAGGTTCACTGCTTGATCGGCTGACAATGCTGTACTTTATTCCAATTATTTGTGCTCAGTGGAGCAAATTACCTGACTAATCTTATTGTGTTCTATGTGAAAAGGTTGAAAATTGCCTTGAATTGACAAAGTGTCCTGCTTTACTTTCTACTCAATGCTGGAGTGAAAACCCATTTTCTAATTGAGTTGCTCCTACCCTATTTCAAGTGACTCTAGCTAAATTCAATAGGCCTTTGAAAAGTTTAAATTAAACAGAATTCATGCGGTTTACAGCTTTTATAGTGCTTTGCCTTGCAAATGCTCTTTGTCATACAATAATAACTGAACTCTGACACCTCCGTTTTCATTGCAGGAGCATAAGAACTGTTCCATTAAAGCATTTCTCACCAAAATATCAAAAGGGCATCATGAGGCACATAATTCACAGAGGCTCATCATACTTTGAATGTGAAATAATTGGAACTGGTTATTATTGTCATTTTGCTCTTACAAAATAGTATGTTCAGAGGAGAAGCCTTTACCTATTTTAGTTGTAAGCACATAAGAAGAGCTATGCTGGATCAGTTCAAAGGCCTATCTAGTCCAATATTCTGTTCCCACAGTAGTGAATCAGTTACCCATTGAAAACCCACAAGCAGGACATGAATGCAATAGAACCCTCCACTTGTGTTCCCCAGCAATTAGTATAGGGAAGCATATGGCCTCTGATACAGAAGCTAACATATAACCATCATGACTAGTAACCCTTGTCCTCCATGAATTTGTTGAATTCCCTTTTAAAACCATCAAAGTTGGTGACCATCACTACATCTTTTGGAAGTTAATTCTATAGTTTAACTACGTGCTGAGTAAAGACATACTTCCTCTTATCTGTCCTGAATCTCTCACCATTCAGCTTCATTGGATGACCCTGTATTCTTGTATTATGAAACAGGCCTATCCACTTTCTCCACACCATGTCTAATTTTACACAGCTCTATCATGTCTCTCTTCTTTTTTCACCTTTTTTCCCTAAGCTAAAAAGCTCCAAACGTTGTAATCTTTTCTCATGGGGTAGGCCACATGGTGTCTATAGGAAACAATATGTCCCTGAACACCAAGGTGTACTACCTCTCCCATTTTTTAAAAAAAATATTAGCACATTTCATACTAGGATTGCTGAACAATAGGTCCCTGTTGGTGCTAAAAACTGTGGGTTCAAAGGAAATGCTCAGAGCTCACCTCTGCCTTGTACACAGTCATTTGGGTAGGTTAACTGTCCTTTGTCATGCCTCCCATGGTAGCCATTTTGTGGTGGTGCCCAGGAGAATTTAACAAATGGTTGATCAAAGTTTATCAAATTGCCAAATGTGCCTTTTACTGCCCTAGATAATTCTTTTCAGCTCTAAAATATCTGTTTGTGTTGCAGTGACCAGAACTGTACAGAGTATTCCAAGTGTGCTCTCACTATAGATTTGTATAGGGGCATAATGATATTGGGAGTTTTATTTTCAATTCCTTTTCTATGATCCCAAGCATGAAATTTGGGACTTAAATTAGTTGCAACCACAATGGAAATGAGTTGAGAACTATTTTTTGCTGGATTGTATGGTTTGAGGAAATAAACAGTACCAACCACATATTTTCAACATTTCTTCACAGTCTGCAAAGAACAATTAGTAAACACAGGCCACAGCTAGACCTAGCAGTCTAGTGCGATGGAAGGGTGAAGATCCTGTGATATTTTTATCATGAGATCTCCCCCTCTGTTCACATGTGGCACACAATGACCTCAGAGGGAGAGGTGTCGTGCCCACCATTTTGTTTTTGTTTTTTAAACAGACAGGAGTGCACGAGCACTCATGCGCAAAAGGTAAGTCCTTTTTTTAAAAAAAATTCCCTGTTCCCTCCACCCCAACCCCAATGGGTGCAGAGCTCCTGAGGAGCGAGGAACTGTGAGGAGCTGGGACAAATCATGACGCCTGACGACACATTGCGCGGTCTTGGGCTCAGCCCGAGACCATGGAAAAACCAGGCCTAAAGTGGAGGGTGAGATCCCAGGGCAAGGGAGGGATCATCCCTCCCTGATCCCGGGATCACCTGTGCGTCATGTGGATCCACAGGGATTATCCTGGGGATCGCCCCGGTATAAAGCCCCATCTAGCTAAAGCCACATTATTTCCATGGAATCTCATAACTGGTGTGTATCTGAATAAGGAAATCAAACTGGCATATATTAGCTTGTTTGATGTTTCAAGAGATTATTATTTCAAAAGTGTGCTCATAGGATTTGTTCAAAGTCCTTAAACTTGCTAAAATATGGGAAGTAAAATTTGACTTTGACATTAGCCCTGATCATTGTCCTTTGATCATTGTCCCTTATCTAATTTAGAAAATGTCTCCCAATAACATGGCAGGGATGAGTGTTTGGGAGACTTGGACCTGGAGTTGTTAATTTGTGGCAAATGAAAAAAAAAGGTATTTTTTCCTTTTTATTTTTAATTTATTGTAGATCATAGTCCTTGATGTAAAAAAAAAACACGTTTCACAGCCTTCACCGTTCTGCTCTAAACAGCCATGTTTTGTTCTAAAACAGTAACACTAAAAGATGTGTGATGCTCATCAAATGCATACAAAAATGAACATTTCCAGTGAGAGGAAGTAGAATGCCTGGAAGTTGGTCACTATTTTAAAAAAATGTATAATCCATTCCCTTCCTGTCCTCATTTGAACTTCACCATAGTGGGAATAGGGATTTGGATCAGTCTCTTAGGGTACTCTCCTATGCATTTTTAGTTAGACAAACATCTTACAAGCTCATTATTTCCCAACCACCAGCCTTGTAACATTAGTATAAGATGGCTGTTCAAACTCCTGCTGATGCATACAGTGTTAACACATGGAGTGTCAATTCAAGAGCCCTTGCAAATGAGGTACTTTAAAAGGAAAATAGATCTATCTAAGCAAATCATTGTCAATCAGGGCAAGAACTAGATAAATCTCTTTCTCAGCTTGAAAGCCACATTGATTAGAAAGCTTTTGTTCTACATCAATACAGCTAACATAAAGTAGACCTCAAATTTTCATAACCATTTAAATACTAGGGTTGCAATCTTATATAAACTTACTTGGGAGAACATTTCGTTGAACTCAGTTAAAATTACTTCTAAGTAGACATGCATAGAGTTGCTGGGGAAACCCCCACGCCATGCATGCTATAGGCCTGCAACCAAATTTGGAGCACTGATGTATTATTTTCAAGTGAATGGGTCTGAGGCCATGGCTAGACCAGGCCTATATCCTGGGATTGTCCTGGGATCATCCCTGTACATCCAAATGACACACAGGGAATCCTGGGAGCACGCAGGGACGACTCCTCCATTTGCCTGGGATAATCCTTAGGTCTAGCTAAGGCCTGAATGAATGGAATGCTTGCATATTCACCACCCATGCTATCAGTGGTTCTGACTAAAATCTGGAGCGAATTCACTGCCCCACTGACATTGGGGCTACCAGCCTCCACTGCTTGTATTAGCATACTATTGTAGTTAAGGGATATTTAAGGGATAGCACATGAAGGCTATTTCTTTTTTTCAAAGTAATATAGAATATGTGGAAACAAAAAATAATGTATTTCATCGAAAGTATTACATTATATAACACCAAAAGTGTACTTTTACTAAGGATTAAAAAGGAATGTCACTATATTTTATAGAGCAGTCTATATTATTTATTTTGTTGTGTTCTTTACATTTGTGTAAACCTTTCCTTCAGAAAGACGTACAGTGAAATAGTACTAATGTGCTGGCAACATTTCTTGTGAACCTCTAACATCCTTTCATAATCTTTTCTTATGTTTCCTGTTGCTTATCTGTATTGTCAACATCAGCAACAGAAAGCTAAGCCAAAGCACTAAGCTCATATTCGGAAGGGGTGTTTGACCTTCCTTTTCAAAGAGGTTAGCTGTAAGGACTCGCCCCCATGATTTCTATGCTTTGATGGCCAATGGTAGTGTGAAATGCTTATGAAATGTTTATGGACATCATGGCACTTTGAAGATGATTGTAATCATATGAACTCCAAAGTAGTACATATACACTCAGTCACATTGGCAACTCCAGAGACTTTCCTAAAGATATAAATGTAGAAAGAAAGCTATTTGGAAGATCAGATATATTTATTTTTAAATGCTATGTTTTCAGAGCCAGGCAAAAGCTTTTTTTGTTCCAGCAAGCCTTTGGGGAATAGTCTGGGCCTCTGTTTCTGCGTTGGCTTTTATTTTATTGTCATTTGTATTTTAAATGTTTTAATATTGCAGCGGGTTTAAAGACTTGCTGGATACAGTTTCTTTTATGAGAGTAAACTCCACTGAACTCAATGAACTTTCTTCTGAGTAGATGTTTATACAATTGTGCCATTAGGCTACAGTGCAAACTCCCAGAGCTTCATTTTATTTTGGCTACATCACTTTACACGTGGAGCTGTAGAAGTAGGGTTGCAGCATTGAGTTTAACAAATGAATTCATTTTGATTGATCAAAAGGTGTGTCTTTCCCCATTAAACAGGCAGAGGTTTTTTTATTTTGTTTTAAATATGATAGTTATAAACACTACATATGGCGAGCACCATCATAACTGAGACATTTATTTCTGTGTGAGAGTGAAAGGAACATGCCTTCTGTGAAGTATATGTGCTACATCTAATAAAGGGGCTTTCTCTGCTGTGGCACCCCAGTTGTGGAATGAGTTCCCCAGAGAGGTCCGTCTGGCGTCTACACTGTACTCCTTTCATCGCCAGCTGAAGACCTTTTTATTCTCTCAGTATTTTAACACTATACTTTTATCCTGGTTGTGCTTTTTATAATGTATTTTGTATTTGTGCTTTTAACCTGTTGGTTGTTTTATTATGGTTTTAACTTTTGTGAACCGCCCAGAGAGCTTCGGCTATTGGGCGGTATAAAAATGTAATAAATAAATAAATAAAGTATGATTCCTTGACGGCCGACAGAAAGCTCTGGCATGGGCTGGTCCATGAAGTCACGAAGAGTCAGAAACGACTGAACGAATAAACAACAAAAACAACAAATGATTCCTTGTGGAACAGAGTGCCTCTGCAGTTCATGGTCAATGGGAGAAGCAGTGAAGACTTCACCAAAGCCATGGAGATGATGTCTGGGTTGTATTTCCCTCCCTTCTCCTGCTGTCTTACCTGCTTTCCAATCATATGCAAATTTAGTCAATCAGTTAGATTATTGATTGATTAAAAGAGTATGACAAATCAAGCAAGATTTCTTTAATCAGGTGACAGTCCTATATAAAACATAAATCTTTAAAGACTTCTAATGCAATGAAGAGTAGGGAGACTAAACAATCTTCACATGAGCTAATATTGTGCAAGTTCATACAATTTAGGGTGACCATATGAAAAGGAGGACAGGGCCACTGTATCTTTAAGAATTGCATAGAAAAGGGAATTTCAGCAGGTGTCATTTGTATATATGGAGAACCTGGTGAAATTCCCTCTTCATCACAACAGTTAAAGCTGCAGGAGCTATACTAGAGTGACCAGATTTAAAAGAGGGCAGCTTTAACTGTTGTGATGAAGAGGGAATTTCACCAGGTTCTCCATACATACAAATGACACCTGCTGAAATTCCCTTTTCAATACAACTGTTAAAGATACAAGGGCCCTGTCCTCCTTTTCATATGGTTACCCTAATACAATTTAGCCCCCCAAAGACAGGACACATGGATTTCAGAACTCCTGAAATAATTCCAATGGGACAATGAAAAACATTTTAGTTTTTTTTTAATAAAAAATTTTGATTAAAAGTTTTCATTTACAACTAGTAAATTTTTACAAATCACCCCCCCTCAAAAACACACACACACCACACTATTTATTCAGAAGTTTAGCTCTAAATGACAAAGAATCCAGTGAATCTCCTGTTCACAGGTTTGATAACCATCAGAAGATGTTTTAGGAAATTGAGATTGCAGGCTATCTGTCCAGGAACAACATATGCAAAGCTACGATCTCAGCTACATTCTGGAAATACAAATCTTTTAAAAATGAATCCAAAATTAAATATGTACATTTGGGTTAAAAATATGGCCACTTATACGCCCCTTCCTACTCTACTATTCTATGATTCTACGATTCTATTCTAAACTGTATCTATGGTATTCCATATTCTAATGTTTAAAATGACCAGAGCAATTACTTTCATTGTTAATACCATTGGGCCCACTTAATTGTTTTATAAATACTACAGCTTAACTTAGCACTGTCACTTGCTTGCATTAGCAAAGCTTTATAGCAGAAATAAAAGCCAAGCTGAAATATTTTTAACTCCTATGGCGTGGATACTGAAGTTCTATTTATTATTGTGCCAAGATTCTAAATGAAGGTTGCTAAATTTATACTACACTCAGAATTCTCACGCCCTTTATCAGCTCATCCAGCAGCCTTCATTTGCTAAATGCCGTTCCTTGGGAATTATTCTGGCACCGAAATGGATTTCCTTTATTATATACTCAGTAAGAAGGGATCAATGAAATCGTAAGAACCTCTGAGATGCGGTTTGTTTTATTAGATTATTTCTAATTTTTGTCTTCATGTTATTTTCCCTCTTGGCAGATGATGGGAAGGCTTATTGAGTTAGGGATGTTGGATAAATCTCTTTGGGGGATGGAGTTTAGCACATTTTCCTAGGATTAGCCCCCCCCCTTCATTTTGGTTCTCATGTGGTGCCCAGCTTGCTCTTCAATGAGCTGGGTATTTGAGTTTGGGGATTTTCCAGGAATTTTGCAAATTTGAGGGAAGGTTCTGCAATTTGTGTACATTTCTGAGCAATTTGCAAATTGCAGACCCTTAAAGAAAATGTGAAAATGTGAAAATTCTCAGAACTCCATTGAGCCAAAAATGAACTAGATTTTTAGCAATGGACATCCTTACTATTGAGAGAAATCTGAAATCTAGGCTGGCTTTCGGCACTCATGTGGTAGCACATGTGTCTGTCAAAGATCCTTTCTCTTTCTGAAGAGGAAGTATTCATAATTAAAAGTGTGCCATGGGTAAGGAACATGTTCCTCGTGCTTATGTGGCTCAGAGTGGAAAGTCAATCAGAATAGGAAGGGTGAAAAAATGAGTTTCATGACTTAAGCTCAACCAACATGAGATAACCCAAGCAGGTATCAGGAAATGTAAATTTGAGAAAGTTACAGCACAATCTTATCAATGCTCACTCAGAAATAAACAGTCTTGACAGAATGTATGGGACTCACTTCCACCTGGCTGTATCCCACATCTATTAGGGAAACACGTGTGCTGGGTGTCAGGAGCTGCTTGAGTTAGATCCAGGAACCCATGTGTCTGTGTGCTGCTGCTGCTGCCTTATGTGGTGAGATCCATAGGTCAGATTGATCCCTTGGTGGTGAAATACTTTTAGTCTATCCAGTAACTTCACCCACCCTGGCTGACTATTGGCTACTGCTGACCTGGAAGAATTACATGAGTTCAAGGAGGTGCTTTATATGCCGAAGCAACTCCCATATCACTCTGGTCATGAATGAATTGGCTTTGAGTTCAGTTTGCTTTTAAAAGATTTTATGGTTTATACTGAATGCTAATGTTGTATTTGTTTGTTATCTTCCTAGAGAACTTCTGTTACAGGGCAGCTATAGGCCTTAGCTAGACCAGGCGAAATCCCGGGGTGAACCCCAGGATCGTCCCTGTGCGTCCACATGATGCACAGGGGGTCCTGGGATCAGGGAGGGATGATGCCTCCCTTGCCCTGGGATAGAGCCCTTCCCTTTGGGCCTGCTTTTTCTGCGGTCCCGGGCTGAGCCCAAGACCATGGAACATGTGGCCCGTTGCTTGACCCAGCTCCGTGTGATTACTTGTGTGGAGCTGGGAGCTGCGCATGGGGCACAGCGCTCCTCAGGAGCGCTGCGCCCATCGGGGGTAGGGTGGGGGGAGTGGGGAAATTAAGTTAATTTTTTTAAAAAAACCTTACCTTTGCGCACGAGCGTCCGGCGCTCCGTCTTCTTTTTTTAAAAAAATGTCAGGAGCGACGCCTCTCCTCCTGAGGTCGTCGCACCTTACGTGTAAACAGAGGAGGGAGCTCGTGTTAATTACAACACAAGATCTTTCCTCCTCCGTCGTGGGATAGAAGGTAGGTCTAGCTAAGGCCATATACATATACAGTAATAATACATAAATAACTTTGGATTAAATAAAAAAAAACTTCGTGTATCCAACAGGCCAGTTCACACTACTTAGGAGACCACAGTTGTTCTACATTTTCTCCACAAGTCCTGAACACACCTGGATGGAACATAAGGATCCTCAGCTGTACCCAGAGTTCATCTTTTGATATTGGTTTCCAGTTGTCCCCAAAGCATTCTGCTGCCCCATATTTGTTTGTAATCTGTAGAATGTGGATCACCAAAGCTGCAGCAAGAAGAGTTCTAGATCTGAGGTGATCTGTCATGCACTGCTCTGTGCTGGATGTGCTGGCTCTTTGAGCCATCTCTCTTTCTTGATCTTTGGTATATAGGATTCCTCATTCTGATCTGCACTGGGGTCAATGCAAAAGGAAACGTCTACAAAGGCGTACACATTTTCATTTGCCTTTGTTACATTTATTACTCACAAGTGGGCTTGGAGAACCTGTTTTTGTTCATGCAATTTAAACTAATCAGCATATAGTACAAAATGGCCCCAGGATTGTCCAGTGGGCACCCAATGAGCACGTTCTGCTCCAACTTCAGCTTCCACTTCAGTTTCAGGATAATTGGAATCACTTGCCTCTGTTGAATTGGAATCCCTCCCAGCCACTCCATGTTTTGGTTCCCAAAATGGGTACTCATTACTGCTGTCTTCACATTCCTCATCAGAATCAATTTTTGTGAACCAGAGGATTTCAGTTTACATGACTGTTCCAAAAATAACCTGGTTATTTCTTCCCTAATGTTTGGCAAATTTCCTTCCCTCTTTTGCTAGTCAGAAGCTGTAGGACATAAACTGGGCATTCTTCCCTGTATTTCTAGACTGCTTACTATTAAGAAACATTGGGAAAATACCCATAGGCAGCAATTATGTGACTTCCAAGGACATCTCTTGGTTCTGAAAAAAATGTATGCCTTGATGACTGATGACTGTTTTCCCACCACAGAGTATCTCAATATGCAATTGTTTTGCTCTCTAGCTGGTTTCAAAGGTGCCTCTAGCAAACATTTGCAATGATTCATATGTGGACAGAAAAAAATGTTAATCTAATGGCCCTTGATTAAGAGTTCTCATTAAGACTGGACACCTGCTGATGTCAGGGGGCAGGTTGTTTGCAGGTACTATTGGAGTTGCAAGAGGAGGTCTCGGTGACAGCTGACCAGATGATTCTTTTGTGTGCTCAAGGACATTGTCTACATTCCCTTGAGATGCACACAAAGCCTTATCTCTTTTTGGGGGGTGAGTTCAAGGACGCACATGCATCCCTAATCAAAGTGCAGGTAAGTGAGCAACAGAACCACACAAATTACTACTTTGCTATGGATGTAGCTTGAAAATAATTTGCTGCAGGGCACCCAGAAGGTAATATGAACTGACTTTTAAGATTATGTAGAGGTAGCGGTGTAATGGAGCTAGCTCTCAGAGGGTTGAAGCACCAAGACTTTTTTATTAGCAGGCCAATGATGTCAATTGCCTCCACCACCAACCTAAGACTACCTTGTTCCCTCTGAGTTTAACAGCAATCCTCATAGTAGCAGAGGGGAAATGGATCCTCTCAGCAAGAATTTATTTTTGCGAGCTAGCCCTGATGTAATTAATAAATTTGGTGGTGGGGACTTGCTCTTGAACGGAAAATTATGAACCATTACTTTACAAAAAGACTTGCCCCTGATGGACATGAAAACTGATAGAACTGGTTTGCAGACTTTGGCCTTAGCTAAACCAGGCTATATCCCAGGGCGAACCCCAGGATCATGCCTGTGCGTTCACATGACGCACAGGGGATCCTGGGATCAGGGAGAGATCACCCCTCTCTTGTCCCGGAATACAGCCCTACACTTTGGGCCCGCTTTTTCCACGGTCACGGGCTGAGCCCGGGACCACGGAACGTGTGGCCCATTGCTGCGGCTTGACCTGGCTCTGCACGATTACTCGCACGGGGCGCAGTGCTCCTCAGGACCCCCAGGCCTGAGGTTCTGTATTCCTGCTCTATGGAGATTGTCAGGATGAGCACCTGCGCTTCAAAATTTACCACTGCATCAATATTTTGAGGGACAGAGGATGTATTTCAGAGGTTAAGGACTGGAATAAGGCTCCAGATGTACAGGAGAAAGGCTCAAGATGTATTCTTCCAAGTTTTTGGCTTTGTTTTTTTTTTTTTGTTATCAACCTCCATTGTTTTCTGAGAGGTTTTTTTATGGTGTTCTGTTCATTAGTGAACCATATTTCTCTCCCCTCACGTTCACTTGGGGGGAGGGGAGGAGACAGAGGAAGGCCTGGAGGTTTTCCGTGGCAACCGTGGGGCCTCTTCTCTCATCTTCAGGAGGCCACATTTGCCCTTATGCAAGTAAGGCTAAAGGCATTCTTTTATTTATTTATTTATTTATTTATTTAACTTATATACCGCCCCCATAGCCAGAGCTCTCTGGGCGGTTTACAGAAATTCTAAAATTAAGATAAAAACAAGTATACAAAATTTAAAAATTTAAAACACAGAACATATACACATAAAGAATTAAAAAACGTTAAAAAACTAAACATGTGGGTGATTAAGATGTGCTGCCATATGCCTGGGCAATGAGGAAAGTCTTAACCTGGCACCGGAAAGATAGCAGCGTTTTTCCTCCTCTTCCATTTTATTTATTTTTATATCAATAAAGTTTCCCCTTATTAACTAACAGTGGAAGCCTTTTATGTGCAAGCACAGCATCTAGAGTTCTTGAGGGGAGGATGGATAAATGTGGTAGTGGCCATCTTTGTCTCTGGCAGAGAGGCTGTTCTTTTTGAAGGGCTGAGAGCAGGTCATGCCATCTTTGATTCGGACCAGGATGGGCTTTTCGTTTTTAATGGAGGCAGGGGTGGGATAGAGAAACCAACCAGTGGTAGCTGTCATCTTTGTTTCTGGCATGGAGGTTTCACTTGTTAATGCGGCAACAGCAAGAAATGCCATTTTTTACTTCTGGCAGAAAGGCTATTCTTGTTAACCTCTTGTTGGCTATCAAAGCTTGAGCTTTGAACTTTTTCAAACTTTAAAAAATTTCTACACATCTACACTGCTCAAGCTTCAGTTTAAAGCAAAAATAAGCAAAATCGTTCTGGTAGATTTCTAGTAATAACCTTACACTACTGTAGCTTTATTTTATTTTTTATGTTGTTGTGTTTTGAAAGTTCATAAAAGAACAGCATTTGTTTGGAGAGCTGGAAGCAAATTGTCCAAGGGTTTCTGAGTTCCACATTAGTAATACACCTTTTGACTTCAGGAAGAAAAATGCAAGCTTATCACTATCACCTTCAAATTGGAACACACTTTTTTCTACTTCTTCCCTAAGACTTGGTACTTTAGCCTACTTTTGAAAAGCTAGCCTATTAAAAAATGTTTTCACAACTTCTGGGGTGAACTAAGTGGATATGTGCAAGTGGCTTAGCAACACATTCAATTTGTTTGGAGCACTTTGCAAAGGGTTGGACATGAGCCAGTGACCAGAGAAATGAACTAAAGTCATCTTGCAACAGCCTGGCCAGTCCAAGGAAATGCTCTGATGCATAAAAAACGAGTTATGCACTTGACAACTCATTATGCCTCAGTGGGTTTGCAGAGAAGTGTGGAAGAAGACAACTGTGTGTGCATCAACAGGAGAGACAATAATATCAAGAATGCTGCAGAGTTTGTGAAGGAACATGTACCACAAAATCAATGGCATCAAGTATTTTGTGTGACTGAACAGAGCAATAAATCATCTGGCAGAGGAGCTGGCCTTCGTTTGCTTGAAAATAATATTTAATCAATGTTTCTGCTTTTGACTTTTAATACATACTTCAGGAGTCATTTGGTTTAAAATTACTATGTGGGCAATATCCAATACTGCCCACTTACTAGCGAGGCCTACTGCTACTGCAATGGAAACCTAGCGGTTCCTGAAGAAATCTGATATAAGTGGAAACCCTCATTTCCAGTAGGGCGCAGACCAACTGACCTCTCAGAAGAAAGATCCACTGCTGAATCATATTCCAGAAATATGTGTTTCCACTGATTTCCATTGTTACTTTTTGAACCACTAATTTCCCATTGAACAAGCAATTGGTCCCATGAATGCAATGACACAAGTGGATGTTTTTAGCCTTGTAATTTTCATGTTCAGATTATTCACCATTTCTCTTGCAGGGTCATTGTTTGAAAATGGGTAGAAAACAATGTCACCTTTCATCCAATGGAGAAATATTCATCCTCTTGGTATTTAGACAATTCTAAATCAGGGGTGAGCAGACTTCACTCTTGTGGGATATAATTTCTTTTTGTTATGACTCCAAGATCCACTAACCAGCATCTGATGCAAAAGATATTCTCTGAGAGCAGTACTACATGTTATGCTAATTGTGTATAGCTCAGGGTTATCTTATTTAATGTAGTATAAGTGTGCATGGTCTTGATTTGGAACAGGACCACCATTTTCTGGGAAAGCAAGATTAAACAATTTCCACTACCATCACCTTTACCACCACAAATCTCCATTGATGGCAATGGAGAACCCCACCTTTTGTTAGCCCTCTATGAAAGGGGGAAATTAACACTATATTTGGAGCACAGTGGTCCTGATCCAAATGTTCACTCTACAGTAACTACCAGTGGAGACTTTTTTCTTTTGTTCATTCTCCATGTAAGAGGACACCCCTATCTTCATTCCTAAAATAACTTCTGAGCTCTATCAATTGAATGTTCAGTGCTTTTAATATTCTGTCCTCCTTTGGTATTCCTATTAATTTTCAATGTTGTTTTCTTAAAAATTTATGCATGTGGAAAAAGCTGAAGTTTTTAAGGATCTATAATTTTCTTAGATATATCCTGAGAATATAAAGTCTTATATAAAGTATAAAATATATTTCACAAGTGTAAATATAACTTTAAGTTTAATTCTGAAATATATATATATATATATATATATATATATATGGTAGCAGCTGAGTGGTGACTAAACATGCTGATAGGAAACTGAGTAAAATATGTATGTTGAGCATGTACAGGGCTTGGTTCTATTTTGTCCTTATTGCAAAATTAAACCTAAACTTGGCCCTAACATTAACACTTCAGCATACGTGTCGATCAAATCAAAGGAAATCAATGGCCGTGTTATTTATACATGTTACAGCAAAATTAACAGGCAAAACAAGGTCAGGAGCATAATGTACTAGATGGAGAGAGAGAGAGAGAGAGAGAGAGAGAGAGAGAGAGAGAGAGAGAGAGAGAGAGAGAGGTCTCATATAGATAACAATATACTATTTATTCACATTTCTTTCTAAGTTGCCAAATCCTAAAAGAGCTAAGGGTGCAACCCTATGCATGTCCAGACACAAAAAATTCCTACAAAACCCAGCATTAGCCAGCATGCTGAGGATTGTAGGACTTTTTTTCTGTCTAAACATGCATAGGATTGTGTCCTAACAAGTTCAGTGAGATGATGATGATGATGATGGTGGTTATTTACATTTGCATACCACCCCAGAGCCGAAGCTCTCTGGGCAGTTCACATAAGAACAGCATTACCCACTTTGTATATCCAGTTCTGATGGGCAAACTCTCCGTTTTTCACCTTGGTTTTCTCTCTCTCTCTCTCTTTCCTCATAAGTGCTCAAACCCCCTTCAATTTTTTTTTGAGGAGCTAAAAAGTCAAGCAGTCCCCCTTCCCTTCAAACTCCACTCCTTCATAAGCATAGAAATGCCTTACTCTTGAGAAAGGGAAATAGTCATCAGCAGTCTTGAAGGCTCATTATAATCAAGGAGAGGCCAAGCTTCACTGGAAATAAAGCTTATGAGCGTGTTTAGCAATGCCCTTCCAAGGAGCATGGGATTTGTAGTTTATGTATTCATTAAAATATTTTTTAATCCACCCATATCCATAGATCTCAGGGTGGGAGAATAATCCACCGTTCACTCCATCTGTTTAACTAGAAGCAAATGGATCACTTTTCTGTCACTATAAATTGTAGCTGCAGGAGACTCTAATCCAGACTGGGACCACAGTGTGCGTGTGTTGGAGGGGACAAAAGTTTTAAGTCCCCCTACTCTGCTGCTAAGGGTTTCAATCTGGGTCAAATCATACTTTTTTATTTTCATTTTTATAAGAACATGTGGGTTCTAGCTATGTCAAGTAACATAAACGGTGGTCTTGAATTAGAAGGAAAGGAAACAAGAAATATTATCTGCCCAGAAGGAAATAGCACCTTTATTATTTATTTATTTATTTATTTATTTATTTATTTAAAACATTTGTATCCGCCCTATATCACTAGGATCTCAGGACGGTGTACAGATAAAATTATACCATATAAAACAATAAATGTACACAGCTAAAAACAAATTAAACCATTAATCAAGTTAAAACCAGTATATAATTTAAAAGCAGTAAAAACACTGAAAACACTTAAAACCATGTGTGAGCTTGGTGAAGTTAACCATTAAAGTCTTTGTTAAAAAGATATGCTTTTACTTGGTGCCAGAATAAAGTCAGTGTTGGTGCCAGTCGGGCCTCCAAGGGGAGGACATTCCACAGTAGGGGTGCCACAACAGAGAAAGCCCTCTCCCATGTCCCACCATAATGTATGTGTTGCGCTGGTGGGACATGGAGGAGGGCTTCATCAACAGATCTCAAGTCTCGGGCAGGCATATATAAGGAGAGGCGCTCCTTAAGTATCGAGGTCCCAAGTATCTATGCATGACCCGTTCTCTTTAAGGAGAACCTAGCAAGCCCTCCACATTACTAGTGACCCTTGGGTACAGGGGACTAGCTAAGGAGGGGGTTGGCTAGCAGTGGTGAACTTTAAGGCAAAAAAGAAAAGTATATGGCTCATCATGGTATCAAAACAGGCAAGCCTGTTAAAAAAAAACTGGAACTACCCAATAGCACGTTGATTGGGACTTAGTCTTAGCACCTCTTTATTATAGTCAATAGCCACATTTTAAGAATATAATTCTCAGTATGCTGAATAGCACATTGCACACATACACACAGAGGCCTAAGGTTTATCCTGGGATTGTCCTTGCTTGCTCTAGGGATCCCCTGTGTGTCATTTACATGAACAGAGATGACCCCAGGACGATCCCAGGATAAACCTTAGGTCTAGCTAAGGCCAGAGAGAGCTATGTACTGTATATTCAAGTAGGCAAATTTTAATGACCACTATCTAAAATGATATAGTGGGGATGCAGTGTAGAAATGCCACCATACTCATTAGTCTGTAGGCACAGTAGCAACTAGGGATGTGCTCCGCTCCGATTAGGAGCGTAGAAGCAGTAGCGGATTGGCCTGCTCCGCCTTACCCAGAGGCGGAGTAGGAGCGGACCGCGGACCCCCTAGAAGCAAGGCGAAGAGAAGCGACCATTTTTCGGAGCTCCGAGTTCAGTCGGAGCGCTCCGGTCGCCATCTTGAAAACATTTCGCCATAGGATTGCATTGCGGCAAATAATCGCGCATAACTACGTTGTTTTTGAAGCTATCGTTCTGGAAATTCTTGTGCACAGAGAGTCGTGGATGGGGGTCATTTTGAGACCACTCTCACCTCTCTGCGTGCTGTGGTTCACGTGCAATATTTTTTTAAAAATCGGGTCAACCGCGGGGCTCAAACTGCGTTTCGGCTTTTCGCCCATAGGATTGCATTGAGGGAAAGAATCGGGGATAACTGGGGGGGGGTTTAAGCTATCGTTCTGAAAATTCTTGTGCACAGAGAGTCGTGGATGGGGGTCATTTTGAGACCACTCTCAACTTTCTGCATCGTACGGGTCGCGGGCTAGAAGTTTTTTAAAAATAGGGTCAACCGCGGGGCTCCGTTTCGGCTTTTCGCCCATAGGATTGCATTGAGGGAAAGAATCGGGGATAACTGGGGGGGGGTTTAAGCTATCGTTCTGAAAATTCTTGTGCACAGAGAGTCGTGGATGGGGGTCATTTTGAGACCACTCTCAACTTTCTGCGTGCTGTGGTTCACGTGCAATATTTTTTTAAAAATCGGGGTTTGGGTTTTTTTTTTTTATTATTATTATTTTTTTGGAAGCGATGACAGGCACATTCAACTCCCAATCCTGATGAGAATTCATCTCCTCAGAAAGCATCCTCCTCCAATCCCAGCGTTGGAGGGGGGACTAAGGCAGACCCACCCTGAGAACTTTCTGTTTTGTGTCTCTTTGTGGGTTGGCGTTCGTGGAGGGAACACTTACTTAGCTAGTGCTCCTGCTTTGGAGATAGATTAATTTAATATAGGTTTAGTTTGGCGCGTGTGTGTGTTTGTTTGCTTCTTTCTGACTTGTAGCTTAGTTTGCCCTGTGTTTTCCCCTTACTTTGATTTAATATAAACTTTATTTTTGAATTTTGGAGTGTGTGGTTGGGTTGGTTGCCCCCCCCCTTCCCTGTATTAAAGCCTGACTGTTCTGCTTTTGTGAAAGCTTTCTTTTGAAAGCATACACACACTTTTTGTCCCATTTCCCTACATTTATATTCTTAAACATATTTTATTATATTCTTTCACATAGTCCATTAGTATATATTCTCATACATATTATATTAGTATTCATATTTTGTTCTTCTTATAGTAGTGGTTGGTTCTTTTTCCCCCTCCCCTCTCTTAAATCCTGATTGTGTTTCCTTCTATCTTCTATATACCAAATATACCAAAAAAATTGGATTCTCTTTTTCTTCTCTGTGTAACTTCGACGGAGTGGGCTGCTTTTGTCAAGTTCAACAGGCAGCCACAGATTGAGCATTTTGGGGAAAGCATACGCACACCATTTCCCTATTCTTAAACATATTATTATTATATTCTTTGACATAGTCTTAGTAGTCTATTAGTATACATTCTCATACATATTAGTAGTAGTATTCATATTTTGTTCTTCTTATAGTAGTGGTTGTCCCATTTCTTGTCCCATTTCCCTACATTTATTAGTAATATTCTAAAACATATTATTATATTCTTGTAGATATTCTTAGTAGTATATTCTCATACATATTAGTAGTAGTATATTTTATTGTTCTTGTCCCATTTCCCTACATTTAAACATATTATATTCTTCTTATACATATTCTTAGTAGTACCTTATACATAGTATTAGTAGTATTAATATTTTGTTAGTCATCATGAAAAGAGAAAGCAGGCGTGCTGAAAGCAGCAAGGCTCAGTCTGCCAGCAGGGCTTCCTCTCCTCCTGTGAAACTCAAACGGGCAACTCCTTGGCTGACTGCTCCAAAACAGAAGCAGGACAAGCAGCAGGCAGAGCCACTCTCTTCTGCAACTTGTGCCCGGCGTTCTCTTTTTGAGGGTGGGAATGGGAAAAGTGCCCGTTTGCAAGAGGCACGTGGCAGCAGTGCCATTAGAGGAGGAGGAGTATCCCCAACTCCTTCATTCTCCTTTCAGCCCACGAGCCCGCTGATGGACCTAGACGAGGTCCTCAGCACAGTGGAGGGGGGGGAGGAGGAGGAGGCGGTGGGCCTCCAGGATGTGGGGGCTGAGGAGGAGCAGCAGCAGGCCGAGGCTCTCTCCCCAGTCTCATCCCACACCCCTGTTTCTGTGGCAACACCAGAGAGCTCAGGCGGGCAATTGGTGGTGTCACCACAGAAACGAAAGACAAGCATCGTGTGGGACCACTTTGAGTTGGGAGCGGATCCCCGCTTTGCTGTCTGTCGCCACTGCAAACTCAGCCTAAGCAGGGGTTCATCGACAGGGCATTATGGAACCAGCAGCATGAAGATGCATCTTCATAGGCAGCACCAGGCGATCTTGCTGGGGAAAGAGGCGGGCAAGGCGACTGGTTCCAGGGGAAAGCCGAAGGCTGCTGCTGGCACTGCCACTCTAAGCTCTCCATCTCCCATCCCCACAAGGGTTAGGCAGGCAACCCTGCAGGACATGGGGTGGGGGAAGTATTGACCCACAAGATGGCGTTTTCCAATGCCCACCCAGGGTGCTACTGTGTTGGGGCATCTGCCGGGACTGACTCCTCCCCAATACTAGATCTATGACATGTCACTCTGCCTGCCCCTCTGCTAGCCTGTCCTCCTCGGTGACCGACTCGCTGGGATGGTTTGCGTTTGCAATGCGTGACTAACTGCAATGCTGGCTTAGAAACCAGCCATCACTTCCTTGTGCCCCCAGAAATGCCCGCAGCCTGCCTGCCTGCCTGCCCGCCTCCCCCGGGGTGCTGCTGTGGTGGGGCATCTGCCAGGACTGACTCCTCGCCTACTCTGCCTGCCTCTCTGCCCGCCTGGTGCCTGGTTTGCTCCCAATCGTCCTCCTCTGTGCCCCTCAAGGCGTAACTGCTGGCTTAGAAAGAAACAACCAGCCATCTTTGCCTCACTTTGCGCCCACTTATGGGTTGGTTTGCTATGCGTTAGTGCTCAAGCCATCCTTGCGGCACTACAATGCATGCTGCCTGCCTGCTTTCCATTGATGGTGCTATATAAATAAATAATAATAATAATAATAATTCTCCCCTTCCCGCCTTGCAGCGATGGTGTATGTGTCTTGCTTTGACTAAGGGGAGAAGTCCTTCCTGCGCTCACTTAGACTTTATCAAATTCAATAATCCCTTTTTCAAATGTGCCAGAAGATTTAGGGTTATCTCGTGGCATGTTGGGATTGCCTTGGAACTGGCCCCATTGAGCTGTCTGCAATTGCAACTTTAAATCCCTGACATACTGGAGTGTTCAAATTTCAAAAGTTCCCCTAACATCAGGGGATGATGGGATTGCCTTGAAACTTGGTGTCCATGGGGACACATGGGTAAGCTGTCATGGGACCAAAGGATAGGTTTCTAACGTGCAAATTGACGTAGTTGTAGAATGGGACTTGATTTGGGGTGAGTTAAAAAGTTTAAGCCGCGCCAAAAATCAGGGGATGATGGGATTTGCTTGCAACTTGGCGTGCATGTGGACACATGGATAAGCTCTCCTGGTGCCGAGTTTGAGGTTTCTAACATGCAAATTGACGGAGCTATCCCAAGGGGTGTGAATGGGGTGCCCGATTTTCATAAATTCCCCAAAAATCAGGGGATGATGGGATTGCCTTGAAACTTGGCGTGCATGTGGACACGTGGATAAGCTATCATGGTGCTGAGTTTGAGGTTTCTAACGTGCAAATTGACGTAGTTGTAGAATGGGACAATTTGGGGTGAGTTAAGCCATGCCAAAAATCAGGGGATGATGGGATTTGCTTGCAACTTGGCGTGCATGTGGACACATGGATAAGCTCTCCTGGTGCCGAGTTTGAGGTTTCTAACATGCAAATTGACGGAGCTATCCCAAGGGGTGTGAATGGGGTGCCCGATTTTCATAAATTCCCCAAAAATCAGGGGATGATGGGATTGCCTTGAAACTTGGCGTGCATGTGGACACGTGGATAAGCTATCATGGTGCTGAGTTTGAGGTTTCTAACGTGCAAATTGACGGAGCTATCTAAAGGGGTGTGAATTAGGGTTATGGGAGGTGCGTTAGAGGGTAGAGCCGCGCCAAAAATCAGGGGATGATGGGATTTGCTTGCAACTTGGCGTGCATGTGGACACATGGATAAGCTGCCCTGGTGCCGAGTTTGAGGTTTGTAACATGCAAATTGACGGAGCTATCCCAAGGGGTGTGAATGGGGTGCCCGATTTTCAAAAATTCGCCAAAAATCAGGGGATGATGGGATTGCCTTGAAACTTGGCGTGTGTGTGTATACGCCCATGAGGTGTCATGGTGCCAAACGTGAGGTTTCTAACTTCAACGGAAAAAAAGTTGTTTACTTTTTTAGCTTTCAATGCAAGCCTATGGGGGGGCAAAAACGGAGCTCCGGATCCGATCCGGAGCTCCGGGCGGAGCGGAGCGGAAGTGGGCGGAGCGGGGGCGGGGCGGAGCGACCCGCTCCGAAAAATGGCGGATCTGCAAGTGAAGCGGAGCGGGGGGTCCGTGCACACCCCTAGTAGCAACAATACATAGATCTAGTATTCCTGTCAGTGTTGTGAGCTTTAAACCTTGGGGAAGAACTGTCATGGTTGGCCTGTCTGAATGAAAACGTTCATCTCCACAAGCTATATTTTGAACAACTGTCATAGCAAAGCAAGGGCTTCTTCTTTAAGTCCTTGAGGGTTCCACACTGTTTAGTCTATCATAGCCACACAAACGCTCAGTGGGGAAGAAAATAGGCATTTTTTAATTACATTTCCAAAGTAATGCATATGTGATTTTGAATCTAATAGTACCCTCAGAATCTGCAGCTGAATTTATATTGCAAACATTACCTCATGTATTCAAGGAAGAAATTGTAAGGATATAGCCCACTGGAAAGCAATTCAATCCTTTGCTTAAAATGGAATTTTAAATGATTGTAATACTTTTGCATATTACGTTTTTAAGCTTTAACAGGATACATTCATTTTAAACGCAGTCCAGTTGTAGCTTAGTTTTTGAAGCTGAAAAAGCAATAGACAAATTCCAAATTCCACTAGGGTATAGAGAGATATCTACTATTAAAATATTTTGATCAGCATTGACTTCAGATAAAAAATATTTGTTTCAAAAACTTCTCTAATATATATATTTATTTACAATATTTGTATGCCTCTCCACATCCAAAAGATGTTGGTGCAGTGAACAGCAGATAACATAGAAGGGCAAGTTAAATGAAAAAATAAGATAAATGAGGAGGCTCTCTTTCCCCTTCAGCAAGGATTATGGCATTGTTGTATATAGTGTCTCCAATAGTGATCCAATCTGGATGCTTGTACATCAGCAAAAGGAGCTGGACTTCATAGACTACAACAGCCTTCCCCAACCTGGCACAGTCCATATATGTAGGACTGCAACTCCCATAATTCCTAGCTAGCATTTTGGAAGGCTGGAGTATTCCAACTCCTCACATATCTAGTGGTTGAAGGTGGACTCTGCTTGCATAACGTATTTGGCAGGACCCACTGTTTCCACAATGGAATCAAAATCAGTGAAGTGGAAAAGAATCAGAGAAGGTTTAAGCACCCTATTGGATACTTCCTAATATGACTTGCTTCTGAGTAGACATATGATTGTGCTATAAGGCTGCAATCCTGTACATACTTATCTGGGAATAAATTTCACCAAACCTAGTGGGACTTACTTCTCAGTAGACATGTATAGGCGTCTTCTTCTTCTTCTTCTTCTTCTTCTTCTTCTTCTTCTTCTTCTTCTTCTTCTTCTTCATCATCATCATCATCATCATCATCATCATCATTATTGATATATACTTTTTCTGTATCTGTGTATGTAAATTTGTTTTTATAGTTGCTCCAGTATAAATATTACAAAGTAAAAATACACTGGCTTACCACATACCATTTTCCTTGTGCCTGTTGAGGATTCCACCTCTTGCATTTCCAGTCAGTTTTCAGAGCCATACGTTTTTCAAATAAGCTCAGTAAAGGTTAGAATATATATTGGGATGCTACTCTGAAGCAAACAGCTGCATTCCCCCCACAACCCCTCCTTAAATGCTCTCCTGTCTGATTATTATTCTGCACGAACTGTTTCAGGGCTGTGGATGAAGATATCATTGACTGGACAGCTTTTCACATTTCTCACTGGAAAAAATTTAACAGGGAAAGGGACTCTATCCTCTAACCTAAGCTTCTCTTTTTCTCAGAGCAGACTAATCAATATGGCTGGATACATAGACTTTCAAATCACTGGGAAATCTATAGGGAAGTAATATAGATAGGATTATTGATTTAAGTCATTTTATGACTTACAGCTTCTCATACAGTTGTAAAACTCAACACAGAATGCAATCTCCTCAGTATATATTTTCTAAGCATTTGAGTTGCTGTTTGATTGTCAATTCCTCCCTTGAGGATCTGGTAAGAGAGCAGCTTCCTAGAGTGTATGGGATTTTCCAACTGTGCAGCTAATTCAGAAGTCTTGCTTCTGATGAGCTTAACTCTTGGCTTAATAAAAGGTTACACTGTGAATAACATGTATGTGTCCAAGCTAAGAGCAATCCCCTTTCTGTCACAAAATTAGATCCTTGTTTTAAAAGACATTGACTGGGCTCACACAACATTAGGGTAACCATATGAAAAGGAGGATAGGGCGCCTTTATCTTTAACAGTTGTATAGAAAAGGGAATTTCAGCAGGTGTCATTTGTATGCATGCAACACCTGGTGAAACTCCCTTTTGATGACAACAGTTAAAGTAGCAGGAGCCCTGCCCTCTTTTGTATCTGGTCAAGAGGACCTAGTTCCCACAGCTTTAACTGTTGTGATGAAGAGGAACTTAACCAGATGCTGCATACATACAAATAACACCTGCTGAAATTCCCTTTCCTATGCAACTGTTAAAGATACAAGAGCCCTGTCCTTCTTTCCATATGGTCACCCTGCACAACATGCTAACCCATGATGATTTATTTTCCAGAGCAAACGCCTTTCTGGGCAGTCATGTCAGCCAGAAAGGGGATTGTAAGAGCTCAGTGATAATTGCTTTGTTGGTTGAGAGAAATTTAATTTCAATAAGAAACATGCTATGCACCGTTTCTCCTATGTTTCTAATCAACTTGTATTATCATCAGTAACATTAGTGTTTTGCTTTCTTTATTGTTTATTATTTCTGTGGTACCACTTTGTGTTATTTGGCTTGAGGGGGGCTTCAGAGAACACAACCTATTGTAATAATTCTTGAAGCTCAGAACACTCAACGCAGATTTATAAATCTGTTGGTGAGTAGATTTTGCCTATATAGCCACTGTTGTTTTCTCTTGGTCAGGTGAGTCACTGACACACCTGTTCAGGTAAGAGAAACAAGCTAGCTGGATGGAGTGGGAATGTTTTACTTATCTCAAAATTACCTGCTAAGATGTAAACTAATGGGCTTTCAATTTTTTATACTTTCAATTTTTTATACTAACTTTGTTTATGACCTGAATCTTATAATGCACTCTTATCTCTTTAAATACTCAGACCAAAAAAACAACCCAAAACTTTCACACTAAAATGGTGTGTTTGCATGCCACTCTAACCCATGTTGTGTTGCAAGGTATGCTAGCTAAATGAGTATTCATACAACCAACTGTGCTCCCAACAGATGATCAGGTAAACAAGCTATATAGTGTTGTTCATCTCCCCTCTCCCTGGCTCCCCCTATAGTCTTCCTACCTGACCAGGCAAGTATCCCAGCTTCTTTTGCAGTGGGAACCATATCCCACCATCCCTCGTGCTGCCGTGACATCAGTGGCCTGTCTCCAATTGGCTTGTTTCCCTCTAGGGCATCTCCTTCTATCTCTGTCAATTCTCCCTGGTTAAAGCCGGTTAAGTTACTTTGGTACCTGAAGCAGAAAATCCCATAAAACTCATAAAAAGATAACTAACAGTGTCAGTTTTCCACTCACACAGAGGAACATTTCAAAAATGTTTTTGCTACCTGCCATCCAAAGTGGTGACATCCATTCTGTGATCTCATTCTCTTGCATGTGTAGATGAGGCATGACATTGTTTAGAAAGCCTCTCTTCAATGGTTGTTCTTCATGTCATAGCAGCAATTTAGCAAAAAGGCACAATCCAGGGCATATTTTTAATTGCCATAAGAATTACAGTATGTCTAGTAAGTTCCCATAATTTTTATCTCCAATGCCCACTATGATATTATGTTATTTTCTATTATCAAGGCAATGATGTAGTCTACTAGAAATCCTTCTTTGATGTAGAGGGCTTTGCTTTTATGCAAAGGTGGCAGTGACAACTGCTGCCCACTGCTAATTAATATCTAATCAAAGCTGAGAGATGTTCCTGCAAAGGCTAGCTTTGACCTTTCTAGGAGACATCCATTGAATGTGAACAGAAACACGTCCCTTCATTCCAGTTCTCAAAAGCACAAAAAGCAACGCGAACACCACTTTAGAAACTAATAAAGCCAAGTGGGAATTACGAGTGAAAGAAGGTTCGATGAAGTTTGAAAAATGGAACCTGGGAAGAAGTTGAGACGAGATGCCCGTTATGTCAGCTTCTGGAAAAAAACAAATAAACTTTTTCTCTGTACAGTAAAATGCTGGCATGCAAAGCCGAGAGAGAGAGGGAGGGAGAGAGAGAAAGAGAGAGAGAGAAGTTGGGCTGTGGATGTGATATGTATCCCTCACACGTTATACCAGTGTAATGTTGCCATGGTGGTAATGGGTGGGGGGTGGGGTGGGGATGGAAAGGAAAGGAAAAAAAGAAGGAGGGAAGGGTCTTCTCACAGTGCTTATGGACTCACTCTGAGCTCTTTAAAAAGCAAAAACAGCCCAAGCCTAAAAATAGAACACGTGCAGGGTTCATGTGCTTATGAGTCAGAAATCCTCTTGACTATTTGAGGAAACAATCAGATCTGGAAAGCCATGTGTCCTCTCAGAAGGTGAGGCAGAGAATGCTTCATCCTGATGATGCAGTAAAGTGCGTGGACTGCTGTGAGTTATGTTCTGCTGACCCTAAAGAATGTTAGGATTGTTGACTAGCTAAAATATCCCTGCTGTACTGAGCAGGAAACCGATGGATCCCAAGGTCTTTGAGTACCTGTGAAACACTGCATCAGAAAACATCATATAGGAACTGCAGATTTTGTCATTGAGCTTTACAGCAGATACAAGATCTGCCTTCCATGTTCACATACAAGATCTGCCTTCCATGCTGAAATAAAGACCGGGGGTTGGATCCCAATTTAGGCACATGCAACAGGACTGGTGGAAGTGGATTTCTCCACCTCCACAGCAGGCCCCAAAAATATTACACCGAGGGTCAGAAGACCCTGTTAAAGGGCAAGTGGCAGTGGGGATCCCTGAAAATTGGGTGAAGGCACTTCCTGTGAACATGGAAGGCAGATCTTGGATCCAGCCCCAGCCGAAATGCAATGGATTTAGAGCTGATATTCATGTAGGGCACTAACATGCTTCAGAAAGAGAAGGGGCAGTGCTGATGGCCCTGTCTCTGGCACTGCATGCCCTTGGTGTCCATGCGTAGGGCTTCCCCTTCTGATGTCCATATGGGGTGAGGTCAGCCTAGGCAAGTGGAATTAAGGCCAGCAGAACAGACCATTCCATCTTCAAAACATGGGGGCCCTACATGTGTGTAACATGTGAACAGGACTATCATTACAACTGTGTTTCAGAATAATTACATACTCTTACACAATTCATATATCAGGTTCTTGAGCTGGTTTCTTCTTTTAGTATCCAACCTTGACCTCACCTCAGTTCTACTTAACACTGACATAGGCCTTAGCTAGACCTACCTGTTAGTCTGCGACAGAGGGGTGAAGATCTTGCGATGGTTTTATTATGAGGTCCCCTCTCTGTTTACATGTGACGCACGATGACCTCAAAAGGAGAGGTGTTGCGCCTGCCTTTTAATTTTTTTTAAAAAAGGACAGCAGCATACGAATGCTCATGCGCAAAAGGTAGGTTGTTGTTTTTTTAAAAAAACCTTTCCTTTCCCCCCCCCCACCTCACCCCCGATGGGTGCAGTGCTCCTGAGGAGCTCTGCGCCCCATGTGCAGGTCCTGGCTCCTTGCGAGGAACCATGAGGAGCCGGGACAAACCACAGTGCCCGGCCACATGTTCCACGGTCTCAGGCTGAGCCGTGGAAAAAATGGGCCTAAAGGGTAGGGCGACATCCTGGGGCAAGAGAGGGATCTCCCTCCCTGATCCTGGGATCCCCTGTGCATCATGTGAATGCACAGGGATGATCCCGGGGATCACCCTGGGATTTTGCCCCATCTAGCTATGATCATAGCCTGCTGTCTCCAGCATTCCTTTTTGATGTTCTCTTATCAGCTAGAAGACAGGCAGAACAGGGCTGTTTCAAGTTTTACTTGCTGCAAAAGTCAGGCAAGTGTCTGATACATAAAACTGGAGGAATTCCTTGAAGACGTTCTCTACTTCCCTGTGCCCGAAGTTCCCTTTCATCCTCCACTCTGGTATTACAAAGTGATGGTGGCAGCTTTGTCTGCTTAATTGTGCATCTGTCCTGGTTACAAAGAAAGTGGTGGGTGAGAGGAGGGGTCTGAGTTTAAGAGCAACAGGGGCAGGCATGTGAGGAATGTTAAACTTTCCCAGTGCTTGTGGAATATCTCCCCATAGTTCAAAGCTGGGGAACATCTGTATGTGTGTGGGGTGGGGTGGGGAATGTTATTTTCCTCAGCTGTGGTCAAACACCAGAAATGAGCCTTCCTGTGAGGAAAACATTTAGGGAGATAGGCTGGGCAGTGGTGATATAGGATAAAATTGATATAGGTAAAAATATGGAATTAAAACAGCAAAGTTTAAATTTAAGGGCCTTGCTAGACCTACCTGATAATCTGGTCGGGAGTAGGGGCGACGCCGCGCTGCAGCTAGTGCACGCCATCGCCCCTAGCTAGACGTAAACACATGACGGGGCAAGGGAAAGCCCCGTCGTGTGCTCCAGTTTTTTTCTCTTAAAGGGCTATATGCGCAGGAGCGCACCAACGAAAAAGTAAGGAGATTTTTTTAAAAAATAAAGGTATCCCCGCTCCCCTGCCCCTGATTTTCCCCCAATGTCTGATGTCCCCCTGCCCACTCGCTTGCCCGTCCTCCCCCAGCTCACCATGCCCGTCCCCCGTCCCCGCTCGCCATGCCCTGTCCCCGTCCGCCATGCCTGTCCCCACTCGCCATGCCCATCCCCCATCCCCGCTCGCCATGCCCTGTCCCTGTCCGCCATGCCCATCCCCGCTCGCCATGCCCGTCCCCGTTCTTCTCCCCCCCTCTCCTGCCGGGTCCGCTCTTTCCCCCGGCCCCCATCTCCCCCCCGTGATTCCCCCCCCGGCCCGATGGGCACAGCGCTCCTATGGAATGCTGTGCCCAGTGCCTGGCTTCTCCCAGCTACTCGCGAGTAAGCGAGCAGCCGGGAAAAGCCACGGACCCTGCTAGACCTTCCGCAGCCCCGGCCTCAGCCCGGGGCTGCGGAAAAGCCAGGCCATAAGCGGATCCGCTTATCCCGGGTCAAGGGAGGACTTAGCCCAGCCTGACCCCGGGATCCCCTGTGCATCATCTGGATGCACAGCAGGGAGACCGGGCCTCACACCGTGCTAACTCCTCGTCTAGCAACGGCCTAAGTTAAATTAAGTGTTAAAATGCTGAGAAAATAAAAAGGCCTTCAGCTGGCGACGAAAGGAGTACACTGTAGGTGCCAAACGAACCTCTCTGGGGAGCTCATTCCACAGCTGGGGTGCCACAGCAGAGAAAACCCTCCTCCTAGTAGCCACTCTACACACACACACACACACACACACACACACACACACACGTCAATAATAATAATAATAATAATAATAATAATTATTATTATTATTATTATTATTATTATTATTATTATTATTTCTTACCCGCCTCTCCCTCTGGATCGAGGCGGGGAACAATATCAAATATAAAAATACTATAAAATATATAAAACTGATTAAAGATATATAAAGTGGGAGCAATATCTGAATGTTCATCTGACAATAGAATCAACTTATTTGTTTTATAGATCCAAATGTTAGATCTTTGTCTTAAAAAAGAAGGTTTACAGAATGCTATATCGAATGTACTTTCAGGCAGAAAAGATTAAGGCTATAATGCTCTGCACACTTCCCTGGGAGTAAGCCCCACTGAACACAATGAGACTTATTCTGAGTAAACATGCATAAGATTGGACTGTAAACAAATGCACAGAACATCTGATAATCGTTGGCACGAACTGAAGCAAACTTGATGCATATATAATATGATTATGTGAGAGGCAGTGTGGTGTAGTGTCTAAAGTGTTGGACTGGGAGTCGGGAGATCCGGGTTCTAGTCCCCACACAGCCATGGAAACCCACTGGGTGACTTTGGGCCAGTCACACACTCTCAGCCCGACCCACCTCACAGGGTTGTTGTTGTGAGGATAACATGGAGAGGAGGAGGATTATGTACGCCGCCTTGGGTTCCTTGTAGGAAAAAAAGCGGGATATAAATGCAATGATAAAAAAATAAATAATGAAAAGAGATCAAGAATGATTGAAAATGGATTGTGGATTGCTAAAATTATAAAGTATCGTTTGCTCCAACGTTCTGTTTACCAGGCTTGTTAAAAGAAAAAATAAGAGCAAGGTATTTTGATCTTGTGGGAAATTTGGACAACAAATAGAATAAAAACTGGAAATTAGTAAAAGCAGCCTTTGGGGGAAAAGAGTGGTTATGAAAAATCATAGAGAATGAGGTTTATGAATAACTCACTGCATTAGAAAACCTGGAAGCCAGGTGTTGTTCTTTGAGCTCCTTGGAAGAAAAAAGGTTTGTTTCTAGAATGTGATATTTAAAAGCAGTGAGGCCTTGAGATATATGCTGTTATGACTGGTGTGTTCCAGATAAGCTGTTATAAGGTTTGTATTTTTTATTTTGAATTTAAATAATAAAAAGACTGAACAAATCAGATTCAGTCATGAAATGGTTGGACACACACACAAATCTTGCAGTTGGTGACATGCAGTTACTGACAGTCCCTAGGGCTTTTTAGTTATGAGGGGTACCCTATGCAAGCAGAACAGCCATCTTCTGCACACTAATAGCGCCAAGACTGGAGCTGTCACCAGCAGGCCGAAGCCTAGGAACACAGCCATAAGTACACCATTTCCCTTTGCTTCATTTTGACAGCATAAGAGTCTTTTGCTCCCGGCAAACTTTTAGGGCAAGTGCTGCCTTCTACAAATCTAAGTCGCATTAAAAAAAGAAAAAGTGGGGGAGAAACAAGAGGATCCCATACTGTATTTGCCATTGTTATAATGTCTATTTCTATATCTATGTATGGAACCAGCTAAGGATAATGCTTCATGCATGTGATGAAATTCAGGGGGGAAAATTATTATTATTATTATTATTATTATTATTATTATTATTATTATTATTATTTATTTATATAGCACCATCAATGTACATGGTGCTGTACAGATAACACAGTACATAGCAAGACCCTGCCGCGTAGGCTTACAATCTAATAAGTTGTAGTGAACAATAAAGAGGGAAGGAGAATGCAAACAGGCACAGGGAAGTGTAAACAGGCACAGGGTAGGGCAAAACCAACAGTGTAAAGTCAGAACAAACTCAATATTTGAAGGCTATAGGGAAAAGAAAAGTTTTGAGCTGAGTCTTAAAAGCAGTGATTGAGTTTGTAGTTCTCAAGTGTTCTGGAAGAGCGTTCCAGGCGTAAGGGGCAGCAGAAGAAAAAGGACGAAGCCGAGTAAGGGAAGTGGAGGTCCTTGGGCAGGCGAGAAGCATGGCATCAGAGGAGCGGAGAGCCCGAGCGGGGCGATAGTGTGAGATGAGAGAGGAGAGATAGGCAGGAGCTAGGCAGTGAAGAGCTTTGAAGGTCAGTAGGAGAAGTTTATATTGGATTCTGAAGTGAATTGGAAGCCAATGAAGAGATTTCAGAAGTGGAGTGACATGGTCAGAGCGGCGGGCCAAGAAGATGATCTTAGCGGCAGAGTGGTGGACAGAGACCAGCGGACTGATGTGAGACGAAGGAAGGCCAGAGAGAAGAAGGTTGCAGTAGTCCAACCGAGAGATAACCAGTGCGTGAACGAGAGTCTTGGCAGAAGAGACAGACAAAAATGGTCGAATCCTGGCAATATTATACAGGAAGAAACGACAGGATTTAGCTACTGCCTCGATGTGAGGAGTAAAGGAGAGCGAGGAGTCAAATATAAAGCCAAGACTACGAGCTTCCTTGACCGGAGTAAGCGTGACATCGTTGACAGTAAGGGAGAATGAGAGGTGAGGAGAAGGTTTAGGAGGAAAAACTAGCAATTCAGTCTTTGCCATGTTAAGTTTCAAACGACGATGAAGCAGCCAGGCTGAGATATCTGAAAGACATGCCGAGATACGATCGTGAACATCTGGAGAAAGTTCCGGAGATGAAAGATATAATTGTGTATCATCGGCATACAGGTGATATTGGAGGCCGTGAGATTGAATGAGCTTGCCCAAGGGCAGCATGTATAGAGAGAACAACAACGGGCCAAGCACCGAGCCTTGCGGAACCCCAACTGAAAGGGGAAAAGAGGAGGACGAGCTGCCGTTAGCCGACACGCTGAAAGAGCGACCCTCTAGATAGGAGGCGAACCAGTTATAGACAGAGCCACAGAGTCCAAGGTCATGGAGGGAATCTAAGAGAAGATCGTGATCAACCGTGTCAAAGGCTGCGGTTAGATCAAGGAGAATAAGAACAGAATAATGGCCTTTAGACTTGGCAGTAAGAAGATCATTGGTGATCTTGGTAAGGGCTGTTTCAGTGGAATGCAAAGGACGGAAGCCAGATTGAGATTGTACAGAGTTTTTTTCTTGGCGTTCCTGGCATTCCCCCCTTTTCTTTATTGACTTTATTGGTTTCTTTCTCCCTCCCTCCCTCCCTCCCTCCCTCCCTCCCTCAATAGCTGCATAAAGAATTCAAAGCAGCCTACCTGCTCTGTGATGAAAAAAAAATTGCCCCTAAATGCTAGCATTCAAGTCAGAAGGGCTTAGATAAGCACCTAAATATATGGTGACATCTATAGATGTCTGCCAACATTCTGCTTCAGCTTCTTTTTACATGGTGTGTGGAGCTCCTCTCACAGAAGATGCCTCTGTTTGATATCTGGGGTTCCTTGTCCTCCCCATTCGGTCTCTCCTCACCACAGCCTGATCCGTTTAGCAGGATTTTCTGGCTCTCTGTGCAGCACTTTCAGGGGGGTGGAGTGCAAGCCCAGTAGTATGTGCCTAAATCTGGATCTAGACCATAATAGCTAAAGTCTCTCCTGCCCCCCAGAATAATTTATAAATGGTATGAATGATACAGGCAGTAGCAAATATCTGTATATTATTGAAAGTGATATACTATTTTGCAAATATCAAGCTCATTTTCACCTACAGCTGGCTGCAGGGTTTTGGAAGCCCTTGAGCAAGGGACCCTCAATGGGACTTCTCACCAGCTGCTATTACTTCTCCTCCCTTCATCACTGCTACGACTTGCTTGCTTGACCAGCAGAGAACCAGTGAGCAAGTCAATAGTGACATTTACTGCTTCTCACCACCATCATTGTGTCAGCCAGAGCAAGAGGCTGGCCTATAAGTACATTGCAATGCTGAAAAGGAGGAGCAACTCCAGGGCCCTCTTAGTAGGTCCTGCTGGGGGTGGGCCCTTGGCAGGTGTCTGACCACGGCCATGCCTACCTTTGACACCGGCCCTGTTTTCACCCTATGCTGCCAGATGCTCTTACATAGGAACATAGGAAGACGCCTTATACTGAGTCAGACCATTGGTCCATCCAGGCCATTACTGTTGACACTGACTGGTGGGAGCTCTCCACAGTTACAGGTTGAAGTTTTTCCAGACCTACCTGGAGATGCCAGGGATTAAATCTGGGACCTTCTGCATGCAAAGCAGGTGCTCTACCACTGAGCCACAGCCCACAGGCCCCGTGCTTAGGAGGCCTGGTTTCGAAAGCAGGACCAAGAGACGGATGGATTATCTACAGGACAGTAGGCAAAGTGAGATTGTTGAAGATGTTTCCCCTATCTGAAAATGACCAAAATAAACATCAATAGCAGCATCAATGTCTAGAAAGCTTTTGGAGCTCTAGGACAGTTTTTTCTCCAGAAAAAAAGAAGGCAGTGACCCAGCTGGCAACGCAGCTCTACAGGTTTCAGTGCAATTCAAATCGGCCCGTGCTAGAACCCAATTAGCAGTTTTAGCAAACAGGTGCAGAAGAAACAGCAGTGGAAGGTAATAACAACCAGAAGGAAAGCAAGCAGGCAGCAACTCCGGCACACGCCCCCATGTAAACCGGAATAGTTGGCAAAGCCTGCATATAAAGTAAAAGAAGAAAATTGGAATATTAGTCCATTGAACTGCAATTGGAATATTAGTCCATGAATTGGAATACTAGTCCATTGACATGGCCTGTGTAAATAAATACTGCATGAAGAAGGAAAGTCACTTTGCACTAAAGATGGGGCTGAATTTATTTTCAGCTGGGGCACTGAGTAGTTGCACTACCACCTCTTTAAAATAATAAATAGAGAAGCATTCGCCACACCTTGGACCCATCCAGTCAAACCCTCTCGGCTAACTTTTTATTTTATCTTATTTTATTTATTTATTACATTTATATACCGCCCCATAACCGAAGCTTTTATTAGGAGGGGCAAGGATTGAGAGGGCATGTGGTCAGTCATATTGCTGCAAGTACATTGTCCACATCATTAGGCCGCATCAGCTGAAAACGATCCCACAAAATCAGGCGGGTGGTGGTATCAGACAACTTGACTGGAACTGCGCTAACAGCAGCATCAAGTTTGTTGTGCGGACGAGCGTTTTTGTCCTCAAAGTGAGATGCAAAAAAAGTCACAGTGGGTCTTTGATGGAACCAGGGCCCCATTAACTGTGGAGAGTGTTAACAACCTTCGAACCACTCGAAAGAGTTCTGCTGGATAGCTACTTGAGGATACGATGAAGGCAGCAAATTAAGCCTTCTTTGCTGCTTGCATTGCCGCACAATAGGCACTATTATGTGCTCTAAAGCATGCTCAGTCATCTTTGCTTTGAGTGTTGTGCCATTTGTGCTGTAGCTGACATCCAGCCTGTTTCATTGTCCACAGCTCCCTAGTATACCAGGGAGCAGAGCAGGCTCCACAGCGCTGGAGAGGGCACTCAGGTGCAATCAAGTCGATGGCCCTCTGCGTTTCACTGTTCCATAGTGTTTCTAGGGCCTTAGATAGATCGCCAGCTCTCTCTACTGGAAAATCCCAAAGAGCATTCAGAAATCCATCAGATTCCATCAGTCTCCTAGGGCAGACCATCCGAATGGGTCCTTCTCCCCTGCAGGAGGGAAGTAATGCTGTGAGTTCAAATTTCACCAGGAAGTGATCTGACCACAACAATGGAGTTACTTTCATACCCATCCTCAATTTTCAGGTTACTCAACTCACCACCTGGAACAAAAACCAAATCAAGGATATGCCCTGCTTCATAATATAAAATAATAATAATAATAATAATAATAATAATAATAATAATAATAATTTTATTTATTACCCACCTCTCCCTCTCGATCAAGGCGTGGAACAACACCAAACACAATATAATACATAGTATTAGTTAAAGAGCATATAAAACCAATACCATATTAAAATAACAATCACAGCATCTTAAAATTCTTAGGTTTAAAATTCATCTGGGTAGGCCTGCTGGAAGAGATGACAAGAGATGTTGGACTGATGACAAACTGAGACAGCCCCATGGTTGTCAAGGAGGTGATGAAGTCATGAGTCAGAGCAACAGAGACAGCGTCAGTATGAAAGTTGAAGTCATCCAGAACCGCCATTCTGGGTCCAACACCACACTTGAGACCACCTCCTCCAGCTGGGTCAGGGAAGATGCTGGGCAGCAGGGTGGGTGGTACACCAGCAGAGCATGACCTCTATGGTCCAACACCAGGGGCAACCCCTCAAGCACTCAGTGGTAGTATATGCTTCACAGAGGCAGGGGGTGGGTGGTCTCAGCTTAATCCTTCTTGTTGTTGTTTATTTGTTCAGTCGCTTCCTACTCTTCATGACTTCATGGATCAGCCCACGCCAGAGCTTTCTGTCAGCTGTCGCCACCCCTAGCTCCCCCAAGGTCAAGTCTGTCACCTCCAGAATATCATCCATCCATCTTGCCCTTGGTCGGCCCCTCTTCCTTTTGCCTTCCACTTTCCCTAGCATCAGCCTCTTCTCCAGGGTATCCTGTCTTCTCATTATGTGGCCAAAGTACTTCAGTTTTGCCTTTAATACCATTCCCTCAAGTGAGCAGTCTGGCTTTATTTCCTGGAGTATGGACTGGTTTGATCTTCTTGCAGTCCAAGGTACTCTCAGAATTTTCCTCCAACACCACAGTTCAAAAGCATCTATCTTCCTTCGCTCAGCTTTCCTTATGGTCCAGCTCTCGCAGCCATAGGTTACTACGGGGAATACCATTGCTTTAACTATGCGGACCTTTGTTGTCAGTGTGGTGTCTCTGCTCTTAACTATTTTATCAAGATTTGTCATTGCTCTCCTCCCAAGAAGTAAACGTCTTCTGATTTCCTGGCTGCAGTCAGCGTCTGCAGTAATCTTTGCACCCAGAAATACAAAGTCTGTCACTGCCTCCAAGTTTTCTCCCTCTATTTGCCAGTTATCAATGAAGCTGGTTGCCATAATCTTGGTTTTTTTGAGGTTTAACTGCAACCCAGCTTTTGCACTTTCTTCTTTCACCTTTGTCATGTTATCTCATATTAAAACAGCCTTTCCCAACCAAGTACCTTCCAGATGTTTTGCACTTCATCTTCCATCAGCCGGAACCATCAGAAGGAAGAGCTGGGCCTTGACTTTTCCCATCAGCAGACATACAGGTTACCTTGTTGCAGTCTTCTATACCACCTGTATTTCTATTTAAATTCCAATTGTTATTTCTAAATTTGCATCTATACATATAAATGAGCATGTGCAACTTCTATGCAAATCACTGTCCCCTTTTGTACTCTGTTGTGATGATTTGCAAGTGGCCACCCTAACCTTGGGCACCAGGTTGAGGAAAACTCTGTTAAAGGATCAGGTAGCAGGTTATATAAAAGCCCTCTGGCTAAAGAGCTAGGGCTGGTCAGAGGAGTGAAGATTTGGCTAGAGTCTGGCCTGGCATAAAGCAGCTTTCTGCTTTCTTCCTATTGTAGATCTGCAGGTTGAAAAGAATGGTGGGTGCAGCGTCTTTTTCACAGCCGGCTAAGCAAACTAGCAGAGCAGTTGGTTAGCCAATCTTCTATTTGGTTCTTGGACAACTCCACAAAAGCAGGGCTTTCATCCTTGTCTTCAAAAAGTAGGATGTTGGCTGTATAATGAAACTTGCAAGGTTGCTAAGGAATCTTCAAGTCATTTAAAAAAATATTTTTAGGAGAAAAGGCTTCCTTTGAAGACTGAGTCTGTATCTGAAACAATTCTGAACTACCTCTGATAAACCTGCCATGTTTCTCCTTTCAGGCTCTACAAATATTTAAAAGCCAGGGGGTGGGGGCGAGGGGGAAGAATTGCATAAATCTCCCTTTTATTTGGAAAAGCAACACTGCATGCCCCAAAGTGATTCTTAAATGTACTGTTCCCATATCTGAACAACAAAAACAAACATAAACATTAACATATACAGTATGGGAAGAGGGAGGAAGATGCAAATGCATTGCTTGCTGTGCATGCGTAAAATGAGACGATGTAAATTTCCTGTGCTAGAAAACCTGAAATTAATTTGGATGAAATTGCTAAGTTTGGTGGGAGAGGCTCCCTGCTTGTTAGAAAGGAGAAATGAACCTGCCTCATCCACTAGGCTCAGAACAAAGGATGGGGGATTCTGCTTCAACTATGGCATGGTCTTCCCAGTGCTTCTGACATCTGCCCCTCCCACAGCTGGGGCTGGAGCAACAACCAGGAGGATTTGGAGGCAGGTGGGTGGGTATGGAGGCCTACTGGAGCCTTAGGGGAAGGTACTATCACTGGGGGCACAATGGAGACAATTTGGCTAAGAACTGGTGGAGGGTGAAGGAGGCTCTGTTCTCCAATCCTAACTGGGGGGCTTGTCCCATTGCTAGCTGTGACATGATGCATGGTGGCAGAGGGCTTTGCTTTGCCACCATTGCAGATGCAGAGTTGCTTTCTGAGACTGGGTTCATGCATGACCTCAGTGGTGTGTGAGCCACAACAAGGCCACACCTTCCTCTGTCACTGCAGTAACATGATTATGTGGGAGGAGCTCATACAGTGACTTCTCCTACATTGTCCATCTCCTTCCATGTTGCTCTGCACTTCTCATGTTATCCAGCAGCATAGGAAGCAGTAGTAGCAGTGCTGTTCTCTCACACCACCAAGGTGTTAGCGCAGTTCCAGTCAAGTTGTCTGAACCCAGACTGAGAGGCATGGGTTCTACTCGTGCTGAAGGAAGGAAGGCTTTTTCCAGGGCTTATTTTACTTCCCTCCCACTGTCAAGGCTATAGTCCACTAAGAGGCTGAGACCTCAAGCTCCAGAATGTAATGAATGTGAAACTCTCTGCCGTATATTTAGAAATAGTTGTCATACAGTAATCCATGGATACGTGAATCTCTATTTGAAAGCTATATCCTTCCTTCAGTCACGAGTGGCTGAAAGAGTAGGGGGAAAAATAGCAAAGGTCCTGCTGAGGAAGCTGCAAAGGCAGTTAAAAGAAGAAGACATTTATAAAATCTATCTTTGACCTACGGCCATGAAAATCCCTTACCATTGCAATTAGCCCAATTTACTGTGTACAGCACTATCACAACTGATGAGTAAGGTCAAGCCCAGCTCTTTAATAGCCTCAGCTGCCCCTAAATCTGTAAAAATAAAACTCATGAGACATGATGAAAGTCAAGAGGAGCAGCATGTAGCATTAGGAATGCTAAACATCCCTGGAGAATAGAAAGGAGACAGAACACAATGTTATTGCAGAAACAGTGGGGGCTTCCCTTTAAAAATACAACATAGCTTTGGGAAGTTATTCATTACAATGCATCTCCCCACAGCCTCCTACATTCATATTCAACGGAGGGCTTAGGCGTCAGGAGCTGGAATGCTTGACATATTGTATTTACAATTGTGCAGATAACTTCCTGTCAGAAAAGAATTTGCCTCCATTCTTGCACATTTCTGTGGAATTTTGGTTCATCCAAGATGTTGTTGGTTAATAACTGGAACCAAATTAAACCTCCTGAGACCTGTGGCAACAGTATAAGTTGCACGAGTTGTTGATCTGTGTTAGACTTTCTGAGTTGTTTCTTTATATTAAAAGGCACATTTTAATAACAAAAATGTAAAGTAACGCTTCTGGCAATGAAGAAGCTTCTGGTAAAGTTCTTAAATGAAGGGCTTAAAACAAGTACTGAGGGTATAAAGAGGACAAAAGATAGTTTTGCTACAAAATGGTCGTGTTTTATTACACACACAAACAAAACAACAGCATCAGCACGGGTTCAAACTGCCTTTAACAGCTTATGCTTACAATAGTTTGTCTGGAGAAAAAATAATAACAATAACTAAAATAATTATAATTAATTAAAATAAATAGCCTTGATTAATCAATTAATTATCCTTTAAAACTGCCTAATAACCAATGTTAAATAATTAGTACTATATGTTTATAGTGTTGGATTGTGAGGCATTTTCTTTTTCTTAAAAAAAAGAAGAGAGAGAACATATGTAATGTATTATTCCTTGCATGTATGTTTTTTGTATTATGTTAATATTTAAGTTGTTATATTTGCAAATAAAAAAAATGAAAAATGAAAAAACAAGTACTGATCCCACACAAAGGTAGCTATCTGAACATATGTTTTTTACCTTGCCTATGATGGAAGAAAACTTGAAGGAAATACGATTGAGGATTATGTAACATTTTTAGAACAAGGACATTATGTTCAGCATTTCCCTGAATCACTGGCTTTTCACCCCCTCACAAAGTAAGTAAAACACTATAACAGTGTAGAAGGCTTTTGCTAATTGAAAAGACACTCAAAAACCTGTAACTCAAGTAAAGAATTAGGATGTACAATAAAAAAAATGAACTAAGTAGTTGTTATGAAATGGAAATATGGCGCTGGTAAATCTTTGCCTTTAGTAAAATATCATTTTTAAAATACTGAGGCTGCAAGCAAGAAGAATTTACATGATGGTAATTAAAACAAAGGACATTGCATATGCAAAAGAGAAAAAATAAAAATCTAATTCCCCCCCACAGGTTTTAATTGACGATGGTAAATATCCTTGAGACTATAAAGTGAATAACTCTTTTAAATAATGAGTAATCTGAAAATGCCTTGGAACTATGAACGTATAAAGGAGAAAATAATTTTAAAAGCAGCAATAAATAGACACCAAATTGCTCTAAGGAACAGAAGACACGCCCTCTTCTCCATGTTCTTTCCCAGTCAATACAGTGCATAGCATTAATTGCATCAAAGGCAAAGAAATTTGTTTAATAAGTAAAAAACACTGTTGAAAGTATTATTTAATAAATATTTATTATTTTATTTTATAAAAATAGAAAATATAAACAAGTGAAAACATAGCAATAAAGAAAAGGAATTAGATGGACTACATTTTCATTATATCATAGACAAGATTTTTTTTTTAGCTTTTATCCTATCTTGAGACTTATTATTTAAAGACATGGTAAACAATATACATCTTTCAATAAATGTGTTTGGTTGAAAACCTCCCAGAGTCCTTTTGCAATAAGTTAATTTGGACATAAGTGCCATGACCCAGATCTTTTAATACTATTCAGAAACTGAGAAAGCTATAGATTCCACCTCCCAACACCAGCAATTAGTTGCAACACATGTCTTTAGAGAATGTTCTTAAAGATTAGCCTGAAATCCTATGCATACGTAAGTCCCATTGAACTCAGTGGGACTAGTTAACAACTAGCATTTGACTGGGCTGTAAAAGTACTAATATGTTTGCTTTGTAAGAACATTTTCATTGTCAGTTATCTACCTCCACAATATGCTGAATGCACTTAAAAGTCTACATAAAACCAAGGATGCTTACCAATCAAGAACCCTGTATGCAATCATGAACCCTTCCTTACCAGAGTTGCCAGTGGAGAAGGAAGCATGGAATAAAGACATGGACACCAGAGGTTGGGATAAACTAGGGCCTCTTTATTTAAATAAGGGAACTTTACCCCACCCTGGATCTGCAAGAGAAAGTGCAGGAATCTGTTGGTTCTTTCTTCAGGCACCTTGCTTGCCTTAAGGGTGAGCCACTCCCCAAAGCCAGGAGTCAGGTAAACCTAGCACCTTTCTTATGTGACACTTTGAAAATGTGGGGAGACTAACCTGCATCACCCCTGCTGGGTGCCACAGAACTCCGAGTAGGTGAGGCAGGAGGGTCCGCAAAGGCGAACCGTATCCTGACACAAGAGCCACACAGACCCCGAGGAGCAGGTCCTCTGGATATGCCAATAACCAAAAGGTGCCAGAGTGCTCACCATCCTTATTCTAATCTTGTGCAAATTCCTGCACATCCCTCCACCGGAGGGTACCAAGCCTCAGTTTCAGTACCCTACTCCCACCTGCACCGGATGAAATCCCACAGGCTCTCATGCAGATCCTGCAGGAAAATATCATTACCTGCATCGAACAGGTGAACTCCATCTGCCCTATAAAGGCCCTCTCTGGATGGTAAAATGGACGGGTGGGAAATTACTCAACCTTGCCGACCCTGTAGAGTCAGATGGATCTCCCTGTTAACTTTCTTGACAGCCCTATTTAGACTATGGGCATCCCTTCCCTTGTACCATTTGCACCAAGGCAGCGTGTTCGACCATATGATCCATGTATCCAGCTATCGTCTCCATATTGCTCCAAAGTCAGCCCTAACCTGTAGGATTAGGGCCTTCTCTTTCAGAAGCCCAAGGTCATTCCCCCTGAGGTGGAGCACCAAAACCAGATGGCATGGCTTGCGCAGTGCCAAAACCAACAGCGCAGGGATGGCGGGGGGACGCACACCAAACCAGTCCTTGCATGGTGTCCTCCACCTCCTCTCCTGATCTTCGAGAAAAGGGTGAGCTTCAGCAACGCGTGTTGCTGGAGGCCAATTCCCAATAACTCCTCACCCAGATGCTGCTCCCACAGCAGCTGAATTTGAAAGAGGCTGAGCTTTGGCGGGGGTGGCCTTTATAGGCTCTGCCCACCCATGCCTCACACAGGCACGCATGGCCAAGCACATGCTGTATCTTTCTCTGCTCTTTCCCACCCACAAATGCTGTCCCCTGCCCAAGCTATTCTGGGCTTCCCCATCACATCAAGGTACAGCCAATCTACCTCAACTAGCAGACATGCATAGGCTGCAATCCTATATCCACTTACCTGGGAGTAAGCCCATTGTACATTGTGTGACTTACTTCCAGGTAAAAGGTCTTAATCTCTATGGAGGGAATACTGGAGGGAGGACTTACATGTGCACCCCTTTTCCACTTTAAGCCCTTGTATATTGAGGCAAATGTCTGAACAGGGCTAGCAAGGCAATCTGATCATGCCAATATTGTTGCAGGAAAAGAATCAATGGTAACATTTTTTTCCCATAACATAAAATGCTTGGAGGAGTGGGCACCATGATGTTTTTTCTTTGTTTTTCCCCCTTGGTGTATGAAATCTTTAAAAATGGGGATGCATATTTTTCTCACAGTCTGCATTTTTACATGCACGGTTCCAACCACATCAGTACGCCAAAGTGTGAATGTTTAATCACAGCCTGGAACAGTTTGTACTTTACAACTTCCATAAAGATACAGATGAGATTGTTGTCTCAATTGCAAGTTTCAAAACAATTTGCAAGTTGATTTTCTCTATTATCTGATTAATTATTGAAAAACACTGTCATGTTCTTAAAATTAAAGGCATAAATATTGAAAAGCTGAAATCATATACATAGCTTTAAATAATTTAGTCAAGAATACAAACAAACTAAACTCATACACTCGCCATGTTTCTAAATTAAGGGCTCCCTAGATCTGAAGAAATTTAAAGCAGGCACTGAAGCACTCAGAACTGATTTAGTGGTCAAAGCCCTCATATGAAGAGTGTTGAAAAGTATTTATTTGTGACAACACTCCCCATGGCAAATACAGAATCAAAAAGGTTCATGCTACATGCCAAGCTATTCTCCTATGGAAGTACCAGACTGCTGAGATCAAAATTTTCTTGGATGCAACTGATTAGTTAGATTCGTTCAGTCCAGTTTATGGCCTGAAACTATCTTGGCCATGGTGATGGATGAACTGTTCCAGGTGGCGAATAGCCATCTTCCCCCTACATGTGGGGCAGCTGATCTTCCTGGACTATCACTGCAGCTTTTAACCCTACCAGCAATTGTATTCTTCTGGGCTGTCTAGTTGGGATGGAACTGGGAACCACTGATTTGAGATGGCTCTGATCATTCCTGGTGTGTAACTCTCAGAAGGTGATGCGGTGAGACAGCTGCCCTTTGGCATGCAGGATATCATCACAAGGTTTCATCTTGTCTCTGGAGATTTAGACTTCAATGTCAACAACATGTCAATCCAGCACTCTCTCTCGTGTTTCCGTCTTTCAATCCTAAAGAGTCTGTGGAAATCCTAAAGGATAAAAACAGTCCAATACAATGCCCCAGCAAAAGAGAAGTAGGTGGTTTTGAAGGAAATATGTCTTAGGAAAGCTGACAAGATAAGTAAATATATTCTTCCCCAAAAATCATAGCTGTGAACTTTTGGAAAAAATAACAACTCACTGTTAAGTGCTAAAGTTCATAAGAAACCATATAAATATAACAGATAAAATAACACAACTTCAGGACCAAACATCAGCTCTGATTGTGGGACACAACATCCATCCTCATGAATAGACAAAGGCACCAGTCCTCAGTGACTTTTGTACTCCTTTTTTCTTCCCTCTCAGAAATGTCATTTGCATAAGAAAGGCATGCTCCTGAAATTATCCCTGAGAAGCTTTTTGAAAAGTGTTTTGTTTGTATTTTGTATTTGGTCTGTGCTCTTATATCATGTTTTAATAATGTAAGACCTTCTTCAGATTTTGAATTTTAAAAATGAAAAGACACACCTGATCTCAGTGTCCTGTATCTAAAACTTCTGTGAGCCCATACCGGGAGTCAGAAATGAACCTGCAAACTTTGTTGCAGGTTATTCTGGGGAAATGGCATGAGATATGTTACCTGCTGATCCATGATCAAGCTAAAAACAGAAATCCCATCTCAGAAACTCCCTAGGCAAAGCAGACACATCTGTCACACTAGTAGCAAACTCATTCTCAGTCATGGGCTAGATGCAGGCCAATAAACCGATGCTGAATCTTGGCAGGACGGAGGCCCTGTGAGAGAGTAAGCATTTCTGATACAACATTCAAAGTTAAATAAAGGGTTAATGCCCCCAAATGCTGAAATTTGGCTAGGTTGTGTCCAAGCCAACGAGCACTGGCTTATAATGGTGGCTTTGCAACCTCCCAACACTGCCATTTAAACACAAATGTAGATTGTGACTGACTTCCCATTTAGAGATGATACATCTTTCAGTCTCTAAATTCCATTCCCATCCTGCCTCTTATCTCCACAGCCCCTGTCTCCTTGACTGAATATAAGAGAAGTGATATGTATAGTTACAATAATCCAACAGACATGAACTCTCCCTAATGAAATATGAAGTGGGAGTATAGAATCTGGTTCTAAAAATAAATATATATTTGGGACTAGAACAAACAAAACATACACTTACAGGTAGAAATAAAGGAAATCATGAACATTAGATTTGATAGCTTATGCATTCAATAGAAATAAAAGAATAAATTTTCCATTGAAGAAGTGATTTAACTGTAGTAACAGTAACCATGTACGTTTTCAATGGAAATAGCTGCAAAATTAACACAATGAATTATGAAGTACAGCAAGCTATTTTGGCTACTGCTACATCATAGCAGAAAAATGAAAAAAATGCTTTCACCTTGTTGCTAACTTCTCATTTCCTGTCTTGTATATTATCATATAGTTCATGTGGTAGAGAATATATATTCTTTGCAGGTCATTGGAAAAATAACATTCTATGTTTCTGAGGGGGCTAAAAATAATTCAGACTGCAATCCTATACCTGGGAGAAAGCTTCATTAAACTCAGTGAGGCTTTGATCTGAACAGACATGTATAGGATTGTATAGCCAGTGCACCCTTTTACCTAAAGTCAGGAACAATAATTTGCTAGCTACTTGCAGACCAAACCACACAATTGAGGCCACAGAATTCAATAAGCACAGAACATTTCTTCTTCATACCAAACGGAGGGTTAAACCCAACATTGCATGAGTAGACTTCTGATAGCTCATTGGGACTCATCTGTCCCCTGCAGCCTCCTGTGCACTCCAAATTTTGCTCCAGAGGATCTTCCAAATCTTTTCTCCCATGCAGCCCCAAATATTTTACAGAGGGCCCCCATGCCTCCAGAGCAGATGGGGGGGGGGGCAGAAGGCGGCAGTGTAAACAGTTAAAATCTGAGTGAACACTTAAAAATCTGAGCATGAATTGAAATCAATCGATTTCATATTTCTGTTTCCAATAGAACTTTGGAGAAGGACAGAATTCCATTGCATTTTACATCCTGCAATTGCAGAAAAATCTCCAGGCTTTTCCTCCAGCACGAAACAGCAAGTAGGTCTTCCAGATATCATTGTACAGAAGGTCTTCTCATAATTTTTTGCTGTGAGAGGTAGGATATCAATTTGACTACAGTCCATTTGTTGTGGTTATTATTATTTATTACATTTATATACCACTCCATAGCTGAAGCTTTCTGGGCAGTTTACAAAAGTTAAAAACAGTGAACATTAAAAAGAAATATACAAAATTTTAAACCATAAAAAGCATAAAATACAAACAAAAACAGACATCCATTTAAAATGGATGTTGTTAGACTATAGTTCCCATCATCCCTGGCAATTGGCCATGCTAGCTGGGGCTGATGGGAGTTGGAATCCAACAACAGTTAAATGGACACAGATTCCCCACCCATGTGACATTACATAAAATATTGTGGTGAATTTCAAGGTAGGGCTCATTCACATGTTACACTGCATAGATTCTTATCTTCTACATCTCTGCTCAGTGGAAACATTGGTTGTTTTGAGCAGATCCAGTTAGGGTGAATCACACCATCTCCAGCAGGAGGTAGCCAGATCTTGAGTAGACTGAAGGGGGAGAAAGATTTCTATTGTTTACAGCATAGCTTTGCATTGCCTCTATCTGTAATGCCAGTTTCAATTAATACCTAAAGACTGAAAGCTACAGTTCAGTACACAGATGCATTATGTGAAAAATTACGACAGACTGCCGGCAGAGTTTAATATAATTATTATTGCTAGCATCATACACAGTGAATCTTTCACTCCACTAAGCACCCCAGCTGTAGAAGATAAATTTAACTTTGAACCAAATGGCATATATATGATCATTTTGCAGTACTATCTTATACATGACTACTAAGAAGTAGGATCCATTGACTTCAGTGAAACTTACTTTCAGATAAGGATTTAGCCTTACAGCAACAGTATTTCTTTAAAAAATAGGTTATGCGTTTTAACATTTAACATTTTAGCCATCTTTAAAAAATGGAATAATCTGAAAACAGATGACAGGAGTGTTTTAATTACATTAAATGAAATGATTAGTGATTCTTTTTAAATCACTAATTATTACTGCAAGTAAATTAAGTGCTACAATTTCCTCATCAACCTGAATTTGCTCATCTCATATAAATTTTCATGACTATTTCAGAGTGGAGATTTGACTTGAAGATGAAAAAGTTTTAAATTGTGATCAATGTCACCTCTATTTATGTTAATGAATTTATACTGCTGAAGAATTCTTCAGGACAACATATGCCCTCTTATCACCCTTCCCTCAGGTGTTCGTAATATTTCAATTCCAGAGTAAGCAACAACAATTTCAAACAAAACCTTGAATACAAATTACATTATTTGCCATGGGAACTGCCACATACAGATTTAGTCTGTTGCTATGGTAGGTGAAACTTATGAGTGAAGTTTAAACGGTTAGGAATGAGAGAGCACATTACTCAAGTGTACCTGGAGAGATAAATGCAATTTACAGAAGGTCTCTTGTCGCTTCTATCCAAAACTCCAGCAAAGGTGAAATCAACTCCAGATCACATTCATATGAGATTAGTCTATGACCATATGTACCCTATAACCATATTCTCTAGATTATGGTAAGATTTTTTTTAAGATTTTTTTTTTAAATGACAACTTTAAAAAACCAATAAATCAATAAAACACAGGATAAAACCAAAGCTCAGCTAAAAGAAATGATACACAGGGTGCTTCCGGATAAGGTTTTTATTGTATAATCAGCCTGCCTCTTTCAGGGAATTTTATGAGTGTGTGTTGTATCTAGAGGATGACATTATTACTCTTGTATCCAGAGGATGTTGTTATTATTCCTGTGTTTTCCCACCACTATTTCCATTTTTTTCTTTCCAGAAAACAAAAACACATTACATAGGCAAAGATGGAATAGTTGCATAGGATCTTTTGATTGGTAGCAATATCACCTGTCCATCTTGACTCACCTCAGGCACAGCTGACAGATGGCAGATCTCCAAGATTTCAGACAGGATTCTTTCCTAGCCCTTTCTAGAGAAGTTGGGGCCCATACAATTCAGATCCTGCAGAACAGATGGATTCATGGGTAGCTCTACATGAGAGGATTTTGCATAGTTCAATTTTAACATAGAAGTAATATATGAAAGTAAAATATATGGCTCTTCTCCACTGTGACCACTGTGTGGTTCCAAAACTTGGAAGGCTCCCCCTCCCTCTCCAGTTCAAGGTACATATAAGAGTCATATTTTATTTTTTTGCTTTTGCTCACACCGACCTGGACAATGGACTCCACAATGGAAGGGCTTTCTATTGCCGTTCCATGGCCACCTACATAGCTGCATCTATGCTACAGCAGGTGGGCGCTTTATTTGCACACTGAACCTTAGGGTCATCCAATTTGGGGCCTGTTCAGACAACACACTAAGCCATGTTAGAAAAATTGTCCATCTCATCCAATTTTCGGCCTGTTCAGACAACACACTAAACCATGGTTAGGTTGCTTTCCCTTTTGCAGCAAAAAGTTAGTGAGCATGTTTAAACCATGATTATGTAGCAACCATGGTTAGGAATGGTACACATGACACACTACGGCATAATGTTTAGCTCAAAATGCTTAACCACTGTGGCTTCACTTGTTTTCTGCACAAGGTCATTGCTGACACTGACAGGCAGCAGCTTTCCAGGGTTTCAGGCAGGATTCTTTCCTAGCCCTACCTGGAGAAGCTGGGGACCAGACAATTGAGGTCAAGCAGAATATATTAATTCATGGGCAGTTCTACATGGGTGTTGCTCATATTTGCCTCCTGCCAGATTCATAGCTTTTTCTTTGCAGGGGTGGATGTCCAATTCTTTTGGCTTACAACTTCCATCATCCTTCACCACTGCTTATGGTGGCTAGAGCTGATGGGAGTTGCAGGTGTAAGCATTTGGAGAGCCACACATTACCCGCCCTTGCCCTACTGCATGTAATACCCTTTTACATGCTAGTTACTTTCACCTAAGGAAAACATCTGATGTGCATATCTTCACAGCATGAAATATCCAATTACTGGTGAAAGAGAGAGTGCCAGGCATGGAAATAAAGTATTGTTTACCACATAAGTGTTTAATAACTCACCCACCCACCCAAATCAGAAAGCCAGAATTATAATCTTTCTCTAAGTAGATTTCCTGATTTCCTTGGTTGAAGGTGAACATCTGTTCAGATAAGGATGTGCTTATTAGTTTTAATACATGAAAAAGAAAACAAGATGTGAGGGTCAGCAAACCAAGGCTATTGGAAAAGAATGATAGTTGCTATCTAATTAACAGCTTTCAATAACATTTGTGTATCAGTTGTTTTGAAAATTCTCGAGCTGTGTACATTTCGTAGATGTTATTGAAGAAAGTGTGTTGATGTCAATTTCCACTAGCCAATTGTGTGAAGAGGATAAGATCAATGTAATAAAAAGAAGGCATTCTATTTAATATCAAAAGTTAACAAAATGTTACCTTCTTTTGCTGAACAAAAAGTTGCCTTCCATGCAAACAATGGACATCTTGATGTTGACAAGGTACCTGCAGCAATGTGACCGACATGTGCCCTCTCAATCCTTGCCCCTCCTGGCTAATAAAAGCTAGTCAAAGGGGTTTAATTGGGTGGGTCCAGGGTGTGATGAATGCTTCTCTATGGAAAGGGGTGGTCCCGGCCATCCTTAAAGAGGCAGTAGTGCAACCACTCCTGAAGAAGCCCACTCTGGTCCCAATGGTATTCGAAAGCTATCGCCCAGTTGCAAATACCCCTTTCTTAGGGAAGGTATTGGAGAGCGTCATGGCGGAACAACTGCAGGTGGACTGAAACTCACCCCATAAAACTGGATCAGACTGTGCTCTGGGCACTTTGACTTTACTAATGGAACTGCATTAATTGTGGTGTCCAATTCATGATGGATTTGAGTGACTTCATTTTCAAAACGCCATGCAAACTTGTCACAACATGCTACCGAGGCTTCCACAGTCTCTCTCTCTCTCTGGCCCAGAATGTAGAAGGCCAGTAGCCACTCTGAAAAGCTCTCCTTGACAACACTGAGAAGATGCAGTGGTGGTGAAAAAGAACAGAGTTGGGTCGATAATTAGCTTTAACCTGTGTTTGGTCGGATTTGGCTTGAATTTCTCTCCACCTGTGTCCTGGCTGTCTTCCCTCTTCATTGCCCTCAGCCCAGATGTTTACCAAGGAGCTGGCCAAGCTCTGAACAGAGGGAGGGAGCATTTGGGCATGATCATGTCAACTGCCCAAATCATATCTGCATTCCACAGAGTGACCTGGAATTTGACAGGAGCACCAGCCATACCATCAGGAAAATCCCCCAGAGCTCTCTGGAATCCATTAGCCTCTGTGGTCAGACCATTTTAGCAGTTTCCCCACCCTTACAAATATAAACAAACAAACAAACACAGCTACCTGAAAATCTCCTGAAACTATCTGTGGAATCTGAAGTGAGATGTTCATTTGTATTGCTTCTTGCTTTACCTGTGATGGATATGGTGGATATCTGTCTGAGATAATTTTAAATAGTAGAAAGCCATTATCAGTCTTTTGTATTATGCTAAATACAAACACCTCCTTCAAACCATCTTCATGTGATTTCTTTATGGACCATTTTTGAACCTTTTCCAGCGTCAAAATCGTTTTTGAACAGCAATATCCAGAAGTAAATGCAGTACTCCAGATGACATCTTACCAGTGCTAAGCAGAGGTGTATTATAACTTCATCTTTGAAACAACACTGCTGATGGTACAGTATGAAGCAGTATTCATTTTCTCAGCTAATGCATGACAACACTGACTCATGTTCAGCTTGCTGCCTACTCTATGCTGGAAAGCTCTCAGAAATGCTGTGCCCTAACCAGTCAGATACACATTTGAAACAGTTCAGAGAAGGAAAAAAGTGGCCAGGAGAAAAGTTAAGCAATCCTTCCTCGAACATCCTTTGCTCCTAAATAGCCCCCTCCTATGGCTTTTCTAGATGTTAGAGAACTTTTACACAGTTTGACCCTTACATATTTTTGAATTTGCTTCTTTCCAGTGTGTAACAGTTTAAATTTGATCTTGTTTTATTTCATTTTGTTATGCCTGCTCAGGTCTCCAGTTTATCTTCCAACTCTATGAAATATTAAGGAGCTACACAAAAGAGGGTGTACTATTAGAATGACTCACAATATAAGACTATAAACTGCTGGGTATGTCTATGTGCCCAAGTATTAAGTTGGGAGTAAGGGCTCATCTACACCAAGCAGGATATTCCACTATGAAAGCGGTATATAAAAGGCAGGAGTCACACTACTGCTTTATAGCGGTATTGAAGTGCACTGACAACTGTTGCGTCCCATGACACATAGCATATACCTCTTTCATACCATTTTCACAGTGTTATATCCTGCTTGCTGTAGATGTGTCGTGGGCCTCAACAGTTTTCAGTGCACTTCAGTACCACTATAAAGCAGTAGTGTGGCTCCTGCCTTTTATATACTGTTTTTATAGTGGAATATCCTGCATGGTGTAGATGAGCCCTAAGTCCATGTATACATCAGTCAGAAAGAGAGAGGTTTAGGCAGAAGGTGGAGGTGTCAAAGAATTGTGACCAGTGAGTCCTGAAAGCAAGGATGGCTGTAACAGATGAGCAAGTGGAGGAAAAGATTGACAGCTGAGAACAGAGTGGGGTGTTGGATGGAGCTAGTGGCAATTGGAGAAAGTCAGTTAGAAGGAGGACAGAATTAGGGAACAATCAGGAAAGGAGGAATGTCAGAAAAATCTGGAACCGATTGAAATGACCTGTGGATTCCACAGCACAGTGGCTTTTTCAAGTCACACAGGCCATGGCTAGATCAGGTGATATCCCGGTGATCGCTCAGGAATCATCCCTGTGCGACCACATGATGCACAGGGGATCCCAGAGGCAGGGAAGGATGATCCCTCCCTTGGCCTGGGATATCGCTCTACCCTTTTAGCCCACTTTTTCCGTGGTATCGGGATGATCCCTAGACCGCAGAACATGTGGCCAGGTGTTGCGGCTTGTCCCTGCTCCTCGCGAGTAACTGCTAGGAGCCAGAAGCTGGGCACGGGGCTCCTCAGGAGCTCTGTGCCCATTGGGGGTGGGGTGGGGGAGGTTTTTTTAAAAAACAAACAAACAAAACTCACCTTTGCATTTGAGCGTTCCTGCACTCCTTTTCCTTTTAAAAAAATCCAAAACAGCGATATCGCACACTGCATGTAGATGAGGGTGACGATCTTGCGATCACAAAATTGTAAGATCATCGCTGTCCAACCCCCTCGTCTAGCCATGGCCACAGATTCCATGGCTTGCAGACTGGTGTTTTATGCTTGTGGGAGGGTGGGGGATCTGCACAAATTTCACCTGTGTTAATGCATAACAGTGCAAATATGGATGAATCCCAATGCGCAGTTGCGCAAGTGGAAATACATTCTTGTACATCTCTTATAATATCAGATTTTGTCAATGAGTGAACAATGGAATGAAAGATCCCTGACAATCCATGAAACACAGATGGAATGAATTTAACAAAATCTGTACATCCGTAGGGTTTCGGGAGGAATGGTTGCGGGGGTGGGGGTGTTTGCTGCTGCTGCCGCCCCGGAAACTGCTGCTGTTTGTCGCCTTATGCTGCCTAATGGTAGGACCAGCCATATTTTCTGCAAATTTTCTCAAATTCCTACAACGTTTGCTCCTCCCCTGAAAATGGCAAATATCCACCACCACCACCCCACTTTCTTGAGTTACAAGAAGTTGTGTGGAAGTGTATGTGTGTGTGTAATATTCTGCTCAGCATTACACACATGGGTTGCATCTGTCAATCAGTATGATATAATTTTGGAGTAAGGGGCAGAGGGACAAAACTCTTGCATCTGTGTGCACAGTTCTTTTGCAGAAAATTTTGAGAGGTAATGATCTCTGCCCATCACACTAGAAAAATGAACGGTAATAATGACTAATTAAGTTATAAAAGTTGCTTATTATAAAATAGCTGTCTACTCTACATATTTATGACTCAATAGAATAATTCTAGGATTCAGGATCTTTTTGGAGTCTTTGCTTTTCCTCCAACTGCACTTTATGGAACAATCAATCTTAACGAATAGGAAAGCAAGACTAGAGGGCAAAATGGCTAGAGAAATAAGGCAGCCAGACAGAGCTAATTGGATATTGAGCACAAACCAAGTACAAGTAGTAAACTTTTTGGGAAAAGGTTAACTCCTTCCTTACACAGAAAGCAGTTCTGGATTTTGCTAATAATGCACAAGGGAGAGCAATTCCACTCTCTAGAACTAGGATCATATATGAACACTGAATTAAAAACAGGCTAATCTGCATTAACAAGCAAATGGCACAATACATTTGTGAGCTTTAAAATCTCCAGCAGATCAATATAAACATTTTCTGGCAAATTAGTTTTATTCTAGCATGAGCAATTCAAAACAGTAGCATACGTTTATTTACCTGAATGAGAGAGATTTCCAAAACATCCTGAAATAATCTCTCTATACCACATTTCCATGTAGGAAGTGGTTACAGATCTTAAATTATTCCAATGAAAAAAAACAGGGTTACTCCTATATCAAACCAAACGACAATTGAAAAGTATATTGTAGTAATTTGGTGCATGCCTATGCCAAACAACTGTTTTTTGGATTGAACTAATTTCAAGAAAAGTCAAGTAAAGCAGTGAATCTCTGGAAAGGGGGAAAGAGTCCTAAATGCAAAATCCCCCCTGCTGGGGTTCTGCAGGTTGTTTGTCTTGATGAACTGGACCTAAATGTACACTAACAAACTGATTGTCAGAGACCTCATCTTTTTGTCAGAGCCAATTACTTGCTTGCAGTGATTAGAATACTGAATCCAGGTTCCTTTTTCTCCTATAATGGGGATTTGGTCCAATTAAAGCCAAGAGGAACCATTATCTGTTTCACAGTTCAATCCTTTATATCAGCCTTCCACAACAGTTATCCTCCAGATGTTTTGGACACTACTCCCATCATTCTTGAGCATTGGCTGTACTGGCTGGGGCTAATAGGAGTGGAAGACCAAAATATTGGGCGGTGTGTGTGTGTGTGGCAAGGTTGTGGAAAGCTGCTTTATATGTCTACTAAGAAGTAAGCTCATTGACTTCAAGTCCCAGGTAAATGCATATCAGATTTCAGCCTAAACCTTCACATGCACAAATGTAATCTGTGGCCACATATAAAGAACTCTGGACAGTAGTGAGCAAATGCAGTTACACTGACATAAACATAGTTCCAATTGCGATTAAAGGATTAAGCCAAAGGCCTTGAGGAAAAGGTGGGGTTTTAATATGGGATGTTTTAGAATGTTCCTTCAGGTGTTATGCTTTACTAGATATTTATGTTCCTGGCTATTTTTATTAGTCTGATTACATCTGAAAGAGCAGATCAAAGGAAAGTTTTGCAAAAGGAAAAGGAAAATCAATACTTGCCCATAAACGTTGATCAGCCAAGCGGTTCATAGTTGTGAAATAACTACTGAGCTGTGAAATTGACATTTGAACCAATAAACTGGACTTCTCCCATCTTGAACGTCTTTTACGGCTTTATCAGTTATGACAATCTGAAGTGACAGTGATAATGAGAGGATTAGAGCAGGGTTCCTGTTGGAAGAATTGCTACTACGGAAAAATAGCAATGTCCTTTAACTGACAAATCATCGACACTTTTTGAGCTGTTATTTGCCCAGCTGGATTTAAAAATAAATAAATCTAGGAACAAATCTACTGTGATGAGATTATGTTAATGACTGAGCAGGGGAGAGAAAGCTGACCATGTGGTGCCAGTTGTGTGAAAGGTTTAACAAAATGAATGGTTCTGCAAAGCTTGTGTGTGAAAGGGAGCATAATTATGCAATTTGTGAATTTGACCACCCCAGCACAACAATTTCTTATGGATGCAAGTACTCCTATGTGTATAAGGGTAGCTCTATGCCTGTCCATGAAGACAGTCTATTCCAGTGCCTTTTCAGATCTGTTTCCCCCATAAAATAAATGGGGCAGCCTTTTCGATACTGAACCCTACCTTTGGCTTACATATAAAGTATCTCCTCTCACCACCTTCATGTGGCTGTACTCTTTCTCTCTCACACAGACGCACATGGATGTTCAAGAATTTCATTTCAGTTTGCTAATCACTTGAACTTGCCCAATTCACAAATGTGAATGCAAATGGGATTGCATTTTTTTAAAAAAAAAAATTGTTTCAACATTCCCCAACTAATGAGCACATTTTTAAAAAAATGTTTTTTAAACAAACATTGAAATACACTTCTTTAAACAAACATATTTTTATACTTTAGTCAATGGAAGAAAAGTGCACACTTTTGAAAAAAAGTGCATAAAAATAAGCACATTTCCCATTTGAAATGTACACTTTTCCCATTCAAATGAAGTGCAAAACAGGTCACAAACAAAAACATGAACAAGCTGAACTAAGTGCCAAAGCGAAGTTTGGAGAAATTCATCAAGTTCAAAGATCCCTGGTTCACCCATCCCAACACACACACACACACACACACACACACACACACACACACACTTACTTCATGGATAATCCATTTGATCTTAAATCAAAATGCAATCCAAGTGTCATGTCCATGTTAAGAGCAAATGTGGCAGAGGTTCACTGATAACCATTGTCATCCAAGGATAGCTGATATTGCACCCATCCACTTTTCTCAGATTGAAAAGGCACAGATAGAGTAGCATCTGGGCTCAGAGTAGAGGTAAAGATTTTTTTGTTTTGTTTTCAAAAGAAGGGACTATAACACCACAGATCATGTTATGCAACACCCTTCTTACAGCAAAGTTAGCAACTGCAGCCAGCAAAGGACCACCTGACCAAAAACTACATTTCACCATCTAAAGAAGATCATACATGGTCATATCCAAAGTTCCAAGCACAACTTCTATGTCCATGACGGGGATTGAATAACACAATAATCAACAGTGGTTTAAATAGTTGATGGTTGATTATTTAACCCAACGTGGTTTATCGTGTTGTGTGACGAGTGCTTTATAACCAAAAGTTGGTTATTTGATCAAAATAACCAATGCAAATAAACAATGGTGCATAAAGTTGGCTACTTGAACCACTGTCGGTTATTGTGTTGTGTGGAGGACACTGTTGGTTATTTCATTGGCCACCATTGGTTATTTTGTCAGCCACAGAGTTGCAAGGCAAGAGCAGTCAAAATGACGGCTGCCACTCTAGTTCAGCTGGCAGGATAGATTTTTTGGCACCAATGATTGATGAGATACCAGTGGGAGGACTGAGGAGGGAAGAGAGGATGGGGGACGAGTGAGTCAACTAAGCATGGACCAACAGTCAACTCAACAGTGATCCTTATCCACACCACAGTTGATTATTATCATGTTGTGTGGGGAGTACCCCCTAGATAAACAACAGTCAAGTTGATTATTACCCCACCATTGACTATTGGGTTGTCTGAATGCAGTCCCATTTGTTTGAAATACGGCAAAGGTGGGTGTACCATACCCTTGATTCAGATCATAAAACCATACAGTGAGCTCAACAAAGACAATTGGAGAGCTATTTGCAGTTTCTGCTGGATTGGAGAAGACCACCTGGCACTTCTCCACAGCGAAGTCATGGCGGATACACATGGTGTTACACTGGAGCTCAGCCTGCACGTTTTTCTCCCAAAAGTCTCATAGCATGCGAAGGTAGAGAGACCTATATGGGCTTTGTTGGCTCCCAGTTCCCCATTGCAGATCCATAGAACACCTTCTCCATGTTCCAGAATGTAGACTGAAGCACTGCATACTTCCCCTCTCTGACAGGAAGCTTTTTTGCTTTCCCTCCAGGATTGGAGGGAAACCTGTGCTTTGTTTCAAATTTTCCATTTCTTTCTTGCCTCTACAACATTCAACATTTCCTGCCAGGATTGCACCAGATCCTATGCCACCAGTATTTTGAGCTGCCCCATTTTGCTTAGGCTTTGTAGTTATCTGTTTTGCTTCCCTTATGCCCTCCCATTGCCTCACTTGGGGATAAATTCCTCCTGTCGTCTATGCTTGGGCACTGTCTGTATCACTGGCTCTCTCTCCCATCTCTATTCTTAGAGTGTCCATCAGATAAGTTGCTGGTCCATGTTGAACAATGCTTGCATGTCCATGATGAGCAGCTGGAGCAAAGACCCTTAGAGAGCTATTAGCCCAGGAACATTCTGAGAGGAGAAAAGGAATAGATATGCATGCTGTCAGTTGCCCTCTCTTCCTGGTTCTGCAGTTGCAGCTGGGCTGACTTCCTCATTGTCTGCAGCTGGAATGTTTCTATCCTCACAAGTAGACCCTTGCTCATCAGTAGATGCTTGCTCATCAGTAGACCCTGGGCCAAAGGCTCTTCTCGGTTCGATGATGATGACAACACTGAGGCTGAGTTTGGACAACACACTAATCAATGGTTGTTTCCCGTTCTGTTCCTATTACCCCCGCCCTCCCGGTTGATTAGCTTGTCGTCCGAACTTAGCCTGAGTCTCCTACCTGGTCCTCCACTGCCAATACTCTGGAAAGCTATGGAATGAGGGGGGAGAGTTAGGAACTAAAGGAGGTTTTATGGCATGGTCTAAGGGGTTCTTCAGGACCTCAGGTAAGGCATCTGTGAGACAGGACCCCTCTGGTTTCTCCATGTCTTTGTGGGAATGTGTTTTGCTGTGAATCCCCATCCTTCTCCTCCCCCTGGGCTTGTGTCAATAGAAGCCTGATTTTGAATAATCAGTATTGTATCCTGGATCACAGCTGCCTATAAATAAAATTATGTGTTCTGTTTTATTATATATTATTTCCATCTAAATAAGGGGTGGGCAATTTCAGAAGATCCAGGGGGCATTTTCACCCCCTAGCTCCCCACCACCACTCACAGCAGCAGAAAAAGTAAGAAAAAAAGATTTATTTATTTTTGAAATGGCATCTTGAACAGTGTCAAATTTAGCTTGTTTTCAAGCTACCTTTGGCCATTTTGCTGCTCTGCAGGAGCTACAGAGCATGAGAAAAGTCAAAAGGGCTTCCAAATAGCCACTCTGAACACATTTTTTTTAAAAAAAGTTTGCAGTGCAAGGAGGCAGCGCAGACTGCATGTTGCCAACCTCTGATCTAAACCGTACTTTGTGTTCTATTGCTAATTTCCCCATTACCTGTGTGAAGGGTAACTCTTGTCCTGGCACATGTCATATCCTGGCAGCATGTGTCAGGTGGTAACATGTGTATACATGCATGTACACTTTTGCATGTGATCAAGGACAGAGAAGCATGGATGCTTCGGCATCGCCTGAAACTAAACATGGCAAAAACAGAACTGCTAGTTTTCCCTCCTAAACCCTCTCCTCTTTTCCCATTTTCTATCACTGTTAATAATGTTATATTCTATCCTGTTGAGGAAGCTCGTAGTCTTGGTTTTATTTTTAACTCTTCACTTTCTTTTTCTTTACATATTGAGGCTGTAGCTAAGTCTTGTCATTTCTTCTTGTATAACATCTCTAGAATTCGCCCGTTCTTATTGGTCTCTTCTGCCAAGACTCTCATTCATGCCTTGTTTATTTCCTGCTTGGACTATTGTAATCTCCTGTTGACTGGTCTTCCTTCTTCTCATCTTTCCCCATTGGTTTCCATTCATCATTCTGTGGCTAAGATTATTTTTCTGGCTCTTCGTTTTGATCACGTCACCCCGCTTCAAAAATCCCTTCACTGGCTCCCTATCTCCTACAGAATTCAATACAAGCTTCTCCTTTTGAGTTTTAAAGCTTGTCATGGTCTGGCTCCTCCCTATCTCTCGTCTCTTATTTCACCTTACTGTCCTGCTCACACCCTTCACTCTCATAACGCTATGTCTCTTACTCGCCCAAGAGTTTCTACTTCTCTCGCTCGTCTTCGCCCATGCTCGCTTGCTGCCCCCTATGCCTAGAATTCTCTTCCAGCGCTTCTGCAAAAAGCTATGGCAATCAGTTTTTAAATCTTACTTGAAAACGTTTCTTTTCTCAAAAGCTTATAATCTGTCATGTGACGATACTAGTTTTCATTATTTGTTTTATTGTCCCCCATGCTGGTTGGCCTTTCCCCTCCCTGTTTGTTTGTTACTGTGATTTTAGAATGTACGCCATATGGCAGGGTGTTTTGTATGTTGTTTTATTTTGTTCTGCACAGCACCATGAAAATTGATGGCGCTATATAAATAATAATAATAATAATAATAATAATAATAAGAAGCATGGTGCACAATTTGCAAGGGAGAAGTGATATGTGGATTTTGGGTGCTTGACCCATCAGCCCAGGGCTTTCCCCTCCTAACTCTCCCCCAGTTGCTTTTTCCCCCCCAGTGAGCATGCACTTCTGGGAATCCCAGCTAGGGAAAATAGCTTTGGGAGGGTGAGAGGGTTAATCAGTTCCTTCATTGCAGTGGAGCAGTGGTGCCTCTGGCTCCCAAATGAATCTTTGGTGGTGAAAGTGTATAAATCTGCCTGCAGTCTTTCAAATGCCCTGCAACATCTTCACATGGATCAGTCACTGCATACAGGCAGTCCAAGTTCACTAGGCCAAACTAATTCAGGTACAGTGAATGGCATCTTACAGATACAATGGGAGAACTGACTTAGCACATGGGAAGACAGAGAAATTAAATTGCCTGGCTAGTCAAACCTCTATACCGTAGTCAGCAATGTCCCAGTTTATATCACTGCCACTGGCAACATCTGTACTAGGCTTGCCCCAAACAGATTTCTCTTCTGCTTTCTTTGCTAATCACATTTTTATAGTAAACTGCACACATCTGTGCTTAGAAACCTCAGGCTCATTCTTGATACAACCAATGAAAATTGACATTTTCTAGTCTACAACCTAAGGTTAACACAGCTGTCATTAAGCACCATTCTACCCCTTCTTTTCCTTCAGCAGTTTGACTGCGCTATTTTAAAATCTTCTCTTTCCTGATCATAGTTTGGCATAACCAAGTATCAGCTGAGATGTTGCAATAAATGTCATTGTCATTACTTATTTACACCTCTCTCTCTCTCTCTCTCTCTCTCTCTCTCTCTCTCTCTCAAAATAAAATTGCTATTACAATGTACAGATGAAATGAGAAAATAAAAAGTGCTTTAATGTTTGTGGTAGAATGCATCCAATGCATGGCTGGCCTTTCCATGAAGCAGGATGATCCCATGCCTCAGGTGGCACAATGGGAAGGACGGCAAATTGTGTCACGTACTTTATCAGAGCTTAAGCAGCAGCGTTCCAGCATTTGGCTCCCTGCATGGCTGACTGAGTGCCTTCCTCATAAGAAATAGTCACACAAGTGGTTTCTTCAGCGATAGAGTTTACTGAGGTATATAAGCATAACGTTCCTATACAAAAATTTCCTTTAACAGCAAGAGACATACACACCACGACCACCAACGACCAGCAAGTAAAACATTCCACATACACATACACACACACACACACAGTATGATGAAACAGTTTCATCATCCAATTATTCAATTAAGGGATGAGGCAAGAAATTCCTTCCTTATTTTCAACCTCCACAGTTCCAACACTGATGAGCAACACCTGCGTGAAGCTCTGTGCCAAGTCCAGTTTTCTTCAAGGGCTTGTCTTTCTGGAGGTAAATTTTCTGCCCTGACAAATTGAACAACGCTCCCCACCACCACTGGGTGCGTCTACCTCCATTGGGTGCTCTGGAGAGTCCCACCAGCCGCTCTCCCATTATTGCCCCAGTGGGAGATCAAGGCTAGTGTGGCTTTCTGAAACTGCTGCCCACCAGGCAGCACTACAACAGGTTCTCTGGAGAGGCCTGCTGGCTGTTCTGCTGTGGCATTTCCTTCTGGAAATAATTTCAAACTCACTAAAATCCAAGTTTTTAAACAAACCCTCTACACTGTCAACATTTTATGACTTCTCCTTCATCTCCCAGGAATCAGAATATTCATAAACATTCTGATACATCATAGTTTCTACTAAAAGAAAGCAACTACAAGACACCACTATTCAAAAGGCAGACAAATTACGCTGGGTATTCTAACCAATGTTTCTGATTCTTCATTTTGGAAATGTCCATCTTCCTACACTGCCATGTATTTTGTTTGCTTTTCAAAAACAAAGTACAATTTTTGCCAGACTTCACAGATTTTCACACTGTTAAAATGATCAGCTGTCTGGGAAGCAGCACTAATAAAATACTAAGGCGGATTTTGAAGAAAACAAATATTCTGATGAATATTTAGAGTGAATGTGACAAACCATTACTTTAATTGCACAGTTCTCTCCATTCTGTTTGGTTGTTTCTTAAGCAACTGCAATCATACTAACATATTAGTTCAACGTATGAATACAGCTTAATGGCAGTTTGCAGTGGTCTCACAGATACTGGTGATTGACAGATAATAAATAGAAAGAAAGAAAGAAACTGTCCCCCTCCCCACAAAATATATACCCTATTTCTTCGATTCTAAGACACACTTTTTCCCCCATATAAACATCTCTAAAAATGGAGTGCGTCTTAGCATCGCGGGTGTGTCTTAGGGGTTTTTTTTCTGTTGATCGTACTGAAATTAATGTTTGGTACTGAAATCGACGGTGTCTTACAATCGAAGAAATACGGTATAAAAAGGTGCATATTTCACTCTTTTACCATATACAGGCCTAAACATAATCAGGATGAAAGTACTCTTTGGACCAACTTGAAGATGCAATACCCTGATGTCACCACTTCCTTAGGGAATGACTGTCAAAGTTGATATGCCATTGATCTACAGATAACTCCTGCTCTTTTCAGGCATTCTTTTAAAGTATTCAGTGAGGACATGAAGGGAGGGAGCATAAAGATGAACACGCTAGCTCCAGGATGACTTCTTCAGCAAGACCCCTCTGCAGTTACAAAAGTCTCCTCACTGCAGACATTCACTCTGAACAAAAGCTGGTGATGGAGATGAAGGGGTGAAGAAAAAGTAGTGTGCTCTGCCTTGCTAGAGGTACAATGGTAAATTTTGAAGGTCAGGTACTCAACATGATAATACCCAGTGTCACGCCCCCAAGGAGAGTGGAAAAATCCACCAGGAGCAGGTCTCTGGTAAAGCAAATGGATCTTCATTGCCCATTCAAGACCAAGGCCATAGCTAGATGGGGCAAAATCCTGGGGCGATCCCTGAGATCATCCCTGTGCATTCACATGATGCACAGGGAATCCTGGGATCAGCAAGGGATGATCCCTCCCTTGCCCTAGGATCTCGCCCTACCCTTTGAGCCCAGTTTTTCCACCATCCCGGGCTGAGCCCGAAACCACGGAATGTGTGGCTGGGTGTCGCGGTTCGTCCCAGTTCCTCACGAGGAGCCAGGAACTGCGCACAGGGTGCAGAGCTCCTCAGGAGCACTGTGACCATCAGGGGTGGGGTGGGAGGAACGGGGGAAATGATTTTTTAAAAAAGTTTACCTTTTGTGCATGAGCGCTCATGCACATCTTCTCCTTTAAGAAATAAAAAATGGTGGGTGTGACACCTCTCCCTCTGAGGTCATCACTCGCCACGTGTAAACAGAGGGGGGATCTCACGGTAAAAACATTGCATGATCTTTACCCCACCGTCGCACAATAACAGGTAGGTCTAAACTAAGGCCCAAGTCATCCCAAAATACTTTGCATTACAAAAGGGAACAGCATATTGTTGCTGGGAAAATTCATTCTCCACCCCCAGCTCCCCAGCTATTGTGAGGATTACAGCTGAGCTCAGAGGGAACAGGAAAGTCAGAGGGAGTGGTAGATGATGTCAGCATCCCTGTCAATAATAGTAACAATAATAATAAAGTGACAGCACTGCATCCGTGTGAGTCTGGTTCTGATCCTTGCTTGGCCCCTTGAGTATTCATTGAACACTTTAAAAGAACAGCTATATAACACTACTCAGGCGATACAAGTGATGTCTTCCATTCAAGAAATATGGGTCTTGTGGCGTGGGGAGGTCCCCCACTTCTATGCTCAAGTGGGGGGAGAATATTGAGCAGACAGGCTGGAGTGTGTTTAATGATTCCCTACAGGAACTAATTCCCCACAATTTTTGAAAAACAATTTGACATGAAAATACATTAAGAGAGAATTAATATTAATTAGCACTTATCTAAGGCTGTTCAAGCTTAATCCTTAAATGCTTTTCAAAGGCACACAGGCACCATTGTTCATTATTTTTCTTTTATAGGCAATCATTGAGGGCAGCGGAAAGCCCAAACATGAAAGGTGAAAAGATAAGTCATACTGGAAAATGGTGCACAGTGAGGTTTCTACAGTGCCACTGCATTTGGGGACAAAATTGCTTTGAAGTATGTATCTGAGGTTTTTAATACAATGTAAAACTGACGCTTCTTTTGTATTATCTTAGATCCTGCCCACTTCACTGAACCATGAATTCCAGTTTAGTAACTGCATCTAATTTGTAAACCTTAGTATTGCAGGTTGTTGTTGTTTACTACAACATGGTTACTGACCCTGTGGGTCATGATGAATCTAACATTTGAGCACAACCTTCAGTACTTGCTAGGGGCTATTTAGACATCTCATGAACTGCTTGTTATAATAATGTTAAAATTCAAGAAAATTCAAACATCCTGAATAAATGTAGGTTGGTCTCTCTCTCTCTCTCTCTCTCTCTCTCTCTCTCTCACACACACACACACACACACACACACACACACACACAGAGAGAGAGAGAGAGAGAGAGAGAGAGAGAGAGCAATCTATCTGAAAAATGTGGGGGATGCACTTGTGCAAAGAAACTGATTTTTGTGAGGTAAAAGTGTAATATATATATATATATATATATATATATATATATATATATATATTGCAGCCAGGGTTGAAGATGAGGGAGTTAACAGTACAAGAGGAAAAATATGTGTCTTTTACTCAAGACTTGAGCCAACATTTCAAAGGCTAAAACTGAATTCCCTCAATACAAATGAATGCTTTTTTGTGTTGTTTTTTTTTAGGGGAAATTCATATCTCCCCCAATCCTTGACCGATCTTCCTGGATTTTGAACTCGCTTCTAGTTAACCTGTTCTCTCCCAGCATGGCAAATTTCATGGCTTTCCATCTATATTTCACAATACAGGTGGTCAGTCACACCTTTTCACTCTTTTTTTCTTGAATTTTCACACTAAAAAATATTATATCAAGGCCTATACACTAGAAGTACTCCCCACCAACCTATATCTCAAAAGGCAACGCTAACTTCCAGCCAGGAGGCCCTACATGAAAGGCGGATCCTTTTTCCTGATAACATCCCATAATAAGCTTTGTTATGCACCAAACCTAGCTAATCTGTTTGAAAATTACTATCTACGTGCAAATTGTGGGGCAGATCAGACAAGGGGAAGTTTACCTATACCCCAAATCTGACTTTTTTTTGCCCCTATGGGGAAAATGTGCAAAATGGTGTTCCCAACTATTATATATGCGAAGGTCTGATCCAAATTGATACTATCTGACTGAAAGATAGCAAACATTCTAAAGCTGTCTGATAGTCCTGAGTTGGAACGGACATGGTGTGAGAGAATGACTCCTACACCAAAGCTAATTTAGGGCCAAACTAAATGTCACTTTAATTTACTTTCCTGCAAGTGAATGCTGCCCCGATTTAGATGACAATTGTCGCATTTCAGGAGATTTAACCTTTCCCCCTTATTTTCATCCTGAAGTTCTACACACATCCTGTGGGTTGGTGGGATTAAAAAAAAGGGAGGGAATTGCTCCATTTATTCCAGTAGAGCCATTTTTTCCCCTTCCAGCCCTCTTTTGTGGGAGGTGGGTGTTATCTCAGGACAAAAACGGAGGGGGGGCACTTATATCCTCCTCTCCTGAAATGCCACAGTCCTGTTCTGAATCAGAACTACAGTATGTATGATTTCAGGAAAGTAAATAGAACTACCACACATAGCTCCACTATGAGTGCTTAAACACACGTTTGCTTCGCCCTGATTGAGAGGCATCAGGGGGAGTTCATCTGAGAGTGTTACCATAGAATAGTGTGTATTCAGGAAAGCTGGAGAACCTGAGGAAGACAGCAACTAGGCCAGGAAGCCAAGCTGGAAGTGGCTAAAGCAGAAGCAGAAGATAGCCAGCGAATACAGAGAGGAAGACTCCAAAAGCAATCTTCAGGAAGCACGGAGGGCTTGGTAACAGCTGGAGGAGTTCTGAAGCCAGAGCATCTGCCAGACCAGATTGACAACTTCAAGGGAAGCCTGGCCAACTGCATCAAGCCTTACCAGAAAGAGTGCTACATATTAAGCTACAGTACCAGCTCTGTGATTTACCTGGCCTGAGCTTGATAGGGAACTGGCTTAGCTTTGGTTAGGCTTAGGAACTGTGGCTTCTATAGCCTATTTGGTGATAACAGTAAACACATAAAACCCCTGTTTTAAAGTAGCAGCATCCATAAGTTACAAAGCTTTGTTGTTTCATTTCTTTTTAACAAAGTATTTCACGTCTTTGTTCATTTTATATACTTCTGTCTTTGATCTGTTTATCTCACACCTAATGACCAGCTACCTAAGAAAAAAGGGGATATTATAAATAAAGGCATGTAGATTTATGGTGGCAGCAGAAATTAATGGTGGGATAATCCACATGGGGTGTCTTCTAAATTTTGTTGCTAGGAGCAGTAGGATGCCCCAGTGAAGGGGTGCTCTTCCACAGTTTGGAACAAACCAGGGCAATGATGACCTGAACTGAAACTCATCATGGCCATGGCGACATTATTTGCAGCAAAATGGGATCTGATCCTTCCCAGAAGCTACATGTGGGCTTTCACCTCCTTCCCCATCTTCTTTCTTGCCACTACCAGTGGAGCAAGGGAAAGACAAATCTTTCTTCCACCCACCCACCCACCCTCCCCACAACACCTTTCCTTTTGCTCCTGTGCCTGGGATTTGGCAATGTTACACAGTGAGTCAAGGGCCCTGGGAGAATTATATTTCCCACTTGGACTAGGAAGTATTGAAACAATGCTAAGAATATTGTCAAGGGTGACCATAAGAAAAGGAGGACAGGGCTCCTGTATCTTTAACAGTTGCATAGAAAAGGGAATTTCAGCAGGAGTCATTTGTATATATGGAGAACCTGGTGAAATTCCCTCTTCATCACCACAGTTAAAGTGCAGGAGCTATACTAGAGTGACCAGATTTAAAAGAGGGCAGGGAACCTGCAGCTTTAACTGTGGTGATGAAGAGGGAATTTCACCAGGTTCCCCATATATACAAATGACACCTGCTGAAATTTCCTTTTCAATACAACTGTTAAAGATACAGGAGCCCTGTCCTCCTTTTCATATGGTCACCCTAATATTGTCCCCTTCCCCAGGGTAGTGCCTCTAGATGTCCTGGACTACAAATCCCATCAGTCTTGACCACTGTCATGCTGGCTGAGACTGTTGGGTGCTGTAGTCCAAATCATCTGGACTGGAGGACATGACATTTGGAAAGACTTTTCTAAAATAATACCCTTGCAATTGAGATATTGCAGGACGTGGCGAGGGTGAGGAATAGAGTTATTTTGCCAACGATTGAGACTGTCTGAGTGTAAGACTCACACTGTCCCTCTAACTAATCTCAGGATGATTAAAATGTCTCCATGTATTTCCCACCACAGATCACACATTGATAGGAATCAGCCCCATAGACAATATTTAACTGTTCATGATATAAGATACATTGCTACTTTAGGTTTCTGCTTTAATTGTACATCCACAATGCTGGTTGTCACCTCCCCCCACCCACCCCAAAAAGCTGCAAAGAGCAGCTGATGTGCATGGATTAGGTGTCAGCATCTGGTTACTAACCCATAGAAAAGTTCAAAATATCTGCAGTACTGATGTACATCTGGCAGCATTTCAGCAACTGTTGTCCCTGTCCAAATCTCTGCAAAAATTCCTCTGCAAAAGAATATGCAATAAGGTGTATGTAATGTAAGATGTCAAAATTTAAGTGCATCTCATCCTGAAAAGAATCTGGTGCTTCTCCAGATTTCCCTAATAACAACCCCGCTGGGCATCTCCAGCGGTTCCTCAGAGATATCACTTGAGTGCCTCAGCAGCTTCCTTCCATGATGCTTTTTGTCCATGTTTGCCTTTCTGAGAACACTCCCATGGGACTCTCGTAATTCTTCTTTGGAGACCCTCTAGGTCCTTCTCTTCCTTTTCAACATCCATGATATCTGGGTTCCCTGGCTAAACATCACAGCGAGGCTTTCAGCTGCTCCTCAATAATGTCTTCTAAGTCCTCCAGCACTTTCTCATTAACATGCTGTTGCAGCTTTCCTTGTTTTTATATCATAGAGTTCTTTCTCGTTTTTATTGCCCCAAAACATAATCCGCACTGACTTCCACTTTCTTCTGTCTTCCGCTGTGTGACCAATAGTCCACTTGTAAGAGCCAGACTTCTCTTTGATGTCTGCCACAGTTTCTTTTTGTCTTGTTTGCTTGTCGACTGTTCCAGGCTTAGCCATTGCTTCCCATAGCATTTTAGGAGGGACAGCAAAATCAGTCTTTGTAAAGCCTGTGACACTTTCACAAGTGTTTGCCCATGGGTCCATTCATCCCATTTCTGCATTAATCTGCATTTAAAAAAAAAGTCCTAAAGCTCATATCTAATATGAGTTTAATGCATTTTCTCTCAAAATGCATTTTGTAAATTGATTCACTTTAAGTGCCAAGAACTGCATCACAACATTTAGAAAAGTGCAAAATCAAGTGGGTAGTTTGATTCTGATCTGCACATTTAGTGCAAGAGGTGCAGAGCAGATCAGTTACAAAAATTGAATTCTCAGGCATCCCTACATACTAGACATAATCAAAGTTACTGCTATTTACTTATTAAGAACTGAGTAGCTTTGTTAAAGACTGGTTTCTTTCTACATGGTTCCTAACATGACATTCTGATAGACCTTTTGCATGGTGAAGGTGCAGAAAGACTGTAGGCCCTTTCATATGATTAAGGGAAAGTGAGGGCATTCCTCAGTCCTGCTCCCAATCTCCACATCTTGAGGATGGATGTTTGCAGCAGAGAATTCCCATGGGCATAGACTACTATGTGAGCAGTCTTCAACTCATGCTGGAACCCTGCATCAGCCTTCTCCAATCAGGTGTCTTCCAGATGTTTTAGACTCCAACTCCCATCAGCCCCAGCCAGAAATAGCCAATGGTCAGGAGTGCTGGGGGTTGTAGTCCAAAACATCTGAAGGGCACTAGTTTGGTGTAGGCCACCCTACATGGTCAGGGTTACAGCTCATGTGCAAGTTTATATTTGCAGGTTTTCTCACTGCAAAAATCTATGCTCAATGCATGGATATTGGGGTTGGAGAAACAGCATGACAACAGGATTTACCTGCTACCCCATATTCACATGGAGGTCACTTCATATGATTAGCACATGAAGAATGTTCTTATCAGCTTTGGTGACATATTGGGAGATCAGGTGTCACCAAAGTCTGATCACACACAGAAAACAATATAAAAAATGGGGGATGATGCAGAGAGGCAAGTTTTCTTACCTTAAAACAAATATTCAAAGCAGCATTTTACCAATTTAACTTTGATAAAACTTTCATCATTCTTCCAGACCCTCAAATGATAGCATTATACATTTCACTAAATATTTCAATACACATGCTTTTTTAAAAAATTTTTTGTTGAGGGTGGCATCATCAACATCACACAGAGAAATATATCAGCAAGATTATCATTGGGTCATTTAGGCCATGTACGAAACTATTCAGTTTGATGACATTTTTCTTTGTGCTTTAAATTATTTCATTAGAAAAATACTAATTAATGAATCAGGACATTGAATGGAAGGATACAAAATGTTCTTTTAAATGAATGATGTAAGCATATAATTTATCTTCTGTTTTCTGCCTCTAGTATTTTAGAAATTTGACTGCAGTTGTATATTATGCACACCACATAATTAATTGACTTTTTGTTTGTCGTACTGACATAAATTCAGCTTACAAAGTCATACACATTCATAGTGCTGATTTTAACTTTCAAAGTGCTAAATGGCTTGGGGCCAGATTTCCTGAAGGAAAGTTGCCTCACATATTTATGTAACTGTACATTAACCTCATCATCCAGAAGCCCCTGCCGAATGAGCAATGAGGTTGGCTACAAGCTCATTTCGGTGGTGGTGGGGTGCTTTCCCCAGAAAAAGCTCACCTGGTGCCTACATTTACGGATGTTGCAGGCACCCAACTGGATCCAGGAGTTCAATGGACTCCCCTGCATCTGCTGTTGGACCCAGTCAGGTGCCCATGGCATGAGTACCTGTATAGCCCAACAAGCACCTGGCAGTGGTATTTCCCCCCGCTGAATAAACAGTGGTATTCACACCTTTAATCTTGCATAAATAGGGCCATTTACCACTGTCATTTACGCAATGGGGAATTACATAATTTCCAGAGCTTCCATTGTAATTTCCATTGCTTCCATCCTTCGATTGGAGTCCACCAGGGGCCACCTATGGAACACCTATGCCATTCCCTGCCTCTGGAGGTCAGGCAGGCGCCAACTTTGTATTCCTTTCAGCACCTCCTGAAAATATCATTGTTTCAGGAAGCGTTTCCTTAATGACCAGCCACATTTCACTGTACATTTTGCTGCTTTTAAAATCTATTTTAAAGTGTTTTATTCTGTTTTTATTTTATTTTATCTTGTACACCACTCTGAAATCTTCAATGGGGAGCGGTTCATAAATATTGTAAATAAATACGTAATAAATTATTGAGGCTCCGGACAAGGGTGGGCACCTGCCAGGTGCTTGGATGGTCGTGAGTGGCATAAGAAGCTCACGTGGTGCTGCCAGCTGCAGATAACCTCCTAACATGCTAAGCAAGAATTCCATTTCTTGCCTTAGCAATAAGCATGAACAATATCTGAAGTCTAGAACCGTAATATTTTTCATTACTACAGATTTTTTTAAAAAAGTTATATAAATTTACATCAAAACTGGTAATACGAAAAACATCCAATAATTCTGTGAGCCAGATTGACTGATCTAGTTGATGTGAAAATTCTCTTTCAGTTTCAGTTCAATGCATTTGAGAGCCAGTATGGTATGGTGATTAGAGTGTTAGACTGGGATTTGGGAGATCTGGGTTCTAGTCCCCACTCAGCCATGATGATCACTGGCTGACTTTGGGTCAGTCACTGACTCTCAGCCCAGCCTACCTCACAGGGTCATTGCTGTGAGGATAAAATGGAGAGGAAAGGATCATGTATACTTCCTTGGGCTCCTTGGAGGAAAGGCGGGAAAGAAATGTAACAAATAAAATGAAAGAATAAATAAAAATAAACTAGCTAAAACCCAGACCTTACCTGGTTTCTTAATTGAACTGTATACCATATAGCACTCTTGTAACATTTCTTCCATAATATGAAGTAATTTATTTGGAAAATACAGTGCATTGGATATGTCACACATACAAACTAGAATTTATGTGTGCCACAATGCCTTTAAAAAAAAAAGCGGGGGATTAGAGTGGCCAAGAAAAACTCTCAAACTGTCAGCTATAGCATTCTAATTTATTACCACCTTTTTATTTTTAGCATATCTATAGAAATATGTCCTCTGTTGATGTAGGCTTAAGAAATGTAGGTCACTGATATTTTTACCACCAGTCTGCTTTAAGCTTCATCTGCATGGAATTTGACCTACACAAGTAACTTGTCATGCTCTCACCGTTTGGTGAGATTTTCCCTTTCTGGAGTAATAATAAACATGATAATAGGAAATGGGGAAATAGCTCCCTGGGAATCCAGATTTAGTGCACACTAAAGGGAGCTTTGTGCACATACTCCAGCAAGGGAGTATGTGCACAAAGCACCCTTCCGTGTGTAGCTATAGATGTAGATTAACAGTTGGATATGTATTTCCACCCACATCACAAATGCTGGTTTCATTCCCCCTAAATTGCTGGATAAGACTTGGGATGTCATCAGGGCCAACTGCTCTTACATGACTAGAACTGCGCTACGGTTGCTTTGGAAACTGAACAGTTTGTATCTTCTAAAATATGACAACTCTTCTAAACCTTCTTAAGAAGGTTAACCTTGAGAGGGATCACTGCCTTGAGAAAGGCGGCCTAGAAATAATTTTAGCTAGATAGGTTGATATTTTTGGTTGGGCCTAAGAAATCAGTGATTTCTTATTATGATGCAGTATTAAAAATATCTGAATGTTTGCCCCTCCCCTACTGTTATGTTTTTGTGGAATTTACCTCAGGGTAAATTAGCCTTCTTGTAGGAAAATTGACACCTATTCCTCTGTTACAGTTCAATTAGGATGTTGCTGTCCACAGCAGTTTCTAACTTACATCTAAATTAATTTTACCAACTGCTGACTAGTAACTTTGTATAGAAATCAGTGGTAGGCAACGTATCATGCTTGCGGGCATACTTGTCATTTTTTACCCAGTGGTTATGTGGGCTGGCACACGTGTTGTTTCAAGATTCTGTCTTTGTTTTAGACCCAATCATCCATAAAAAAATAATTTGTACCACAAATTAATCATCAGAGATAGAACTTTGAAGTTCACACTTTCAGCTACAAGTTATCAAGTGTTGATTAGCCAAGTGGTGAGACATCAAATGATGTACATATCTTTGAACCAGCTCATCAGTTATTATTTCTGCCTTCCACACAGTATCACAGTTATAGGCTCTAGACCATATCTAACACTTATATTTTGTATTTTATATTATTATTATTAAAAAACGGTTAGTCCAGTTAAAATTCTAAAGCCATTTGTTTTCAGCTTTTAAGGTGCTACCCACATCCACAACAGCAAAATCTATTTATAATCCAATTTTCTGCTCCACATGTAGCAGCACTCTGCCTACTTGCTTAATGGGTATGTGTTTTCCCTTCATCCCAAGAGAGATGTCAACTTTTTCCAGATCAAAAACTGAGTGTCCATCTTGTACAGTAAATGAGGCAGTGACCCAGTGGAAAAAGTAATTCATGGTCATGTAACAAGAGATGATGGCCTTAGCTAGACCTAAGGTTTATCCTGGGATCATCCCAGGGTCATCCCTGTTCATCTAAATGACACACACGGGATCCAGGGAGCAGGTAGGGACAACCCTGGGATGATCCCAGGATAAAACTTAGGTCTAGCTAAGGCCTAGAAAGTTTAATGTAAATTTCCCAGGAAGCTACATCTGGCATTTTAAACATTTGACCATGGTGTTTAAACAAATTCACTCTCAGCAGAAAATGAATTACTTATATTTATCATAAAATAAACACCTCCTACCCCTTTGCATTAAGATCACAAAGATTTTAGTCTTGAATATTTGTCACTGCATCATAGGTGACTATTATACTCAAAATACATGATGAACTAGGGGTGGGGAGGGCCTCTACATGTCAATTGCCTTCTCCCAGTCTTAGCTGTCCCACCTGCTGCAAGATACTGATGACCAATACTATCAGAGACAGTATGGCCTTTGCTAGACCACGGTTTAGCCCAGATGACCCACAAGGGATCTCGGGCTCAGGCAGGAGTCAACCCTCCCTGGCCCCAGGAGAACGGGCACCACTTTTGGCCCAGTATTTCCCGCGGTCTCGGGCTGAGCCTGAGACCATGAGCATGTAGCCCGTTCCGCCGCTTTTCCCGGCTACCACAATTACTTGTGAATAGCTGGGAAAAGTGGTGGACGGGGCGCACCACTCCACAGGAGCGCAGTGGCCATCAGGGCAGGGTAGGGAGATCGGGGCAGGGGGAGATTGGGGCGGGGGGAGATCAGGGCAGGGGGGAGATCCGGGAGAACTTTTTTTTTTTTTAAAAAAAAACTTGCCTAAGCGCACAAACGTTTGTGCGCATCCGGCCCTCTAATTGGAAAAAAAAATGGTGGATGCGATGGGGCTTTCCTTTAGCCCATCGTGTCTGACATGTGGATAAAAGCAACAGCCCATGGTAGCTGCACCGCAGGCTCGCCCCTCCTCCCACACAGATTAGCAGGTAGGTTTAGCAAAGGCCTAAATTTATATACACCAGTTGCTGGGGAATGTGAGCATGAGGCTGCTGTTGCACCCATGTCCTTCTTGTGGCAGATTCCTGGTTGACAGCTGATTGGCCACTGTGTGAACAGAGTGCTGGACTAGATGGACCCTTGGTTTGAACCACCATGGCTCTTCTTATTTTCTTATGAATTACTTATATTTATCAGGCAGGAGTCAACCCTCCCTGGCCCCAGGAGAACGGGCACCACTTTTGGCCCAGTATTTCCCGCGGTCTCGGGCTGAGCCTGAGACCATGAGCATGTAGCCCGTTCCGCCGCTTTTCCCGGCTACCACAATTACTTGTGAATAGCTGGGAAAAGTGGTGGACGGGGCGCACCACTCCACAGGAGCGCAGTGGCCATCAGGGCAGGGTAGGGAGATCAGGGCAGGGGGAGATTGGGGCGGGGGGAGATCAGGGCAGGGGGGAGATCCGGGAGAACTTTTTTTTTTTTAAAAAAAAAACTTGCCTAAGCGCACAAACGTTTGTGCGCATCCGGCCCTCTAATTGGAAAAAAAAATGGTGGATGCGATGGGGCTTTCCTTTAGCCCATCGTGTCTGACATGTGGATAAAAGCAACAGCCCATGGTAGCTGCACCGCAGGCTCGCCCCTCCTCCCACACAGATTAGCAGGTAGGTTTAGCAAAGGCCTAAATTTATATACACCAGTTGCTGGGGAATGTGAGCATGAGGCTGCTGTTGCACCCATGTCCTTCTTGTGGCAGATTCCTGGTTGACAGCTGATTGGCCACTGTGTGAACAGAGTGCTGGACTAGATGGACCCTTGGTTTGAACCACCATGGCTCTTCTTATTTTCTTATGAATTACTTATATTTATCATAAATATAACAGCTATTTCAAGTGCACTGCAGTAACCCCTAGAGGTCTGAATCCCTATTTAATTAATCATGCCCCTGCATAAAATTCCAAGGGTTTAAACAGCAGGGAGAAAAAGATACAGATTAAAATTTGTCCGCAAAACCTGTATATGTGAGTAGTGTAATGAAAATGGGCAAGTCTCATTCCCCACTTGGTACAGATTCCCTCTCAAATCCCCAGATGTTCCATTTTATTGCATTGGTGGTTGGCACCTATTCAATTAACACGAGACAGGTGAATGGGCGGAATGCCACTACAACAGATGGACTGGAGGATCCTAGGCAAGCATTACGTATGGACAGTTAAAGTGCAATCCGCTGGAAATCCAGACAAAAGTATGTAACAGAGGTGGCATTCAGCACTCCAGGAATTATGCTAAGAGAATGTGCGCTTTATAATGGAATTAAATGTTCAGATTCTATAGAAAAGAGGTGGCAGTTTTGCTTGATTTCCAATATTGGACTGTATCCATTCAACTGTGATATTTTGAGGACATACTTCTTCCAAGTTAAAAGTCATATTTGGAAAATCTGCCCTAGTCTCTACCCAGAATAGTATTTAGTGCTGGTAAATACACTTTAAATCGAGTGTAAAGACTTTTAACTATTTCATGTAAAGGATAATAATTAACCCAACTGTTCATTTGTCCCCTTCCTACAACAAAATAAATTAATGTGTTCATACAAGTCTCATTTCAAAAGGCATCCTCTGTTGTTCTATGGCATAATAAAATTAACAGTGATTAGTAGGTAAGGCAGAAAGCCCATGCCCCAATTTTCTGTACTTTCTCATGATATAAAGAGGACAAAGCCCATTTCTAATGTTTAATGTAACAAAGAATGAGAGTCTGCAAAGATCCAAAGTATACATGCCAGCAGACATGCATGGGAGATGCGTAAAAATAACCTCATTGTGTTAGCATTTCCCCTCTGCTCTGATTCTTTGACTGTTGATTGCAGTTGAAAGCTAATGTGGTGATGTCACATCACATACATTTTTCAACTTTATGCTCTTAGGTAGATGCATGTTAGCAACACCTAGGCAACTCCCTGGAATGTACACTTTGTGCAAATGACTGTTTCTCTAATCAGTGGCCTTCGTGTATCTTTGATCCTTATTTTTTAGTTAGCCTTGTGGTTGAAAATAGTTGGAGTAATACCACTGTGCGACCTTTTGCCTGTTTATTGACTTGCCATTGGAATTGTTCCTTAATTTGCCCTAATGCTGGGTCTGGCCCTGGGTCTGAACCATTGCAATACAAGTAAGCTGCTGTCCCCTTCTCATCCAAAGGGCCAAATTGTCTTGTCCCATCAAAATATTAGAAGTCCTTTGTTATAAGACTTTTTATGGAAGTCCTGGAATAAGATTAGATAGTTTGGTATACATGCACGTGATAACACAAACCGCTATATCAACCTTATCCCTTTTTCCTGTCCACTTCATATGTACTTTGTTTAGGTAGTGGCATGAGTGCAAATTATAACTGTTGTAATTTTGATTATTACTGTTACATTCTTAAGTCAACATGTATGTTTTATGTAGCAACTGATTTATACAGATGCTATTGCAAATGAGATACTTTTTCCATTAGAAAGTTCAGCCACTTGCATTGTCAAATTGAAGCAGACTCTCTATATGGGTATTATTTGGCAATGATGCCAGACTCAAAACATGAGGCTCAAGATGCAAGAGAGTGTTCTGTTCTTTAAAGATACTCATCCCTGCAGCGATGATTTCATTTTCTCCTCTGTTCTGCACTGATCTGCCGGCTTTCTCCAGTACAGTTTCAGCAGGGACTCCATAGCCAATGCGGAATCCCACTGTGTCAGCTGTGGAAAGGAGCTGGCCACATTAACATGGCTTTAAAGCAGGATTAACTCCAGTGGAAAAGATGGAACTGAAGAACAGACAGTGTAGCAGGAGCTGTCTGGCTTGCTCGTCCTCCTTCCTCTAAAGCCTCAAATAATAATATGAAAAAGTGTCTTGTGGCACTTTAAAGACTAACAGGGTTATTGCAGCATAATATTTTATAGACTAGAGATCACATCTGAAATGTTTCTCGGTTGGCAGAAATATTACACACCTCACACACACCAAGGGTATAGACGGAGGTGGGGTGGGTGTAAAGCAGGACCAAAAGATTGAGAAATGTAAGGAGTCTTTGGTATTTCTATGCAAAGACCCCAAACCAAACCATAAGCATATGTCATCCTGAAATCACCCCTGAGAAAGCACGGCATCTCTTTTAAAAAGGATGAATTATTATTCAGAGGCCGTTGCGGCAGGATGCAGAGTAAGGAGGCAGAAGAGTGACTGAGGTTAGAGGTTGCGCTCTCAGGAATGACAATTAAACATATTTACTTGGGAAATGCCACAAAATGTCCTCCATTAAACTGGAGCAAAAGGTAAGTAGCAGTCCTTCCTTCTTCCATGGATCAGAGTGTGCCCATGGCTTTCTTGAGACATGTTTTCTATCAGCAGGGTACCTATGTCTTTCTTCAGCAATATTATGAGATTTTTAAAAAATGCACACCCACTCCCACCATGTTTTAGACCTCTTCTTCTTCTTCTTCTTCTTCTTCTTCTTCTTCTTCTTCTTCTTCTTCTTCTTCTTCTTCTTCTTCTTCTTCTTCTTCTTCTTCTTCTTCTTCGTCTCTTCCTCCTCCTCCTCCTCCTCCTGCTCTGCTCATTGACAGTACACAAAGCTAATAAAAAATACATAAAATGTGACATGCCAGCAAAAGTTCTATAAATTATGGCAGACTTTCCCCCCAGACTTTTCCAAAGTGGGAGAAGATCTGAACTCATCGATGAGTGTACAACAGTGCAAAAGATGAATGACAATCCATGAAACACAAATGAGCCAGCTATTACTGCCTCAGCCAGAATTCCATACTCCTGGTCAGAAAAGATAGAGGAATGCATGTGCTGTTTACAGTTTTCACATTTGCATACTGCTTTAAGCACACATATGTTCACTGTGACACTATGGAGGAGTAGAAGCTCTATTTTTAAAGTAGTGTGTACACGTGAAGAATAGCTATACCACCATATAAATTCATTGTCAAAACAGACTTTGTTTTTACGAGCGTTTTGTAATTATTGGTTTATAGTTTTCTTGCCAATGGAATTTTGTATGTACGTTCAGCATTTTATACTAGCAAAATATGTATATTAATTGCATATCATTGGGTCTGCAATAATTGTGGGTTATTGTGATGAGACTCTTACAGAGTGCATTTCTATCTTTAGATTCTCTGGTCGATACCAGAGAATCAGCTGGCAAATTGACCAAATTCCCAAGCTTCAGGGATTTTTAGCAGCTTCTGTAAAGTTCCATTTACCACATTAGGGTTAACAAAAGAGACCTCCATAAACTTATGAGTGCAAGGGCCCTAGTGACAGCTGGAGTCAATTATGTCACCATTCTCAACAAGGTCATGAAACACTTGACAATTCCAGAGGTGTAGCCATGTTAGTCTGTTGCAGCAATGACTAACATGCATCTGATGAACTGGGCTATAAATTGATTAATCCTTAAGGTGCCTCAAGGTTTTTAGTTGTTTTGGCAATTCCAGGATCTGCTAATTCAGAAAGAAATGAATTCCAGAACCCAACATGGAAGTTCAACAGAATCTGGATAGGAAGTGCAGTTCTTAAAGGTACTTCCGGAGCAGACCCTCTTAGTTCCATTCATCCCTGGTTATGCTGGATTCCTTGAGTTGTGCATTATCTGTCTCCTCATGGTGAGCCAATGGCAGTCCATTTTGCTTCCGTTCAGGCATATCTATGTTTTAAGGCTTTTCAGACATGGCCTGACCTCACAGATGACCCACCCTACTCCTTTTCCAATAACTTGAGGGTACTCACTGCCCATTGGCATTATCTCAGCTCAGCATGGGGCTAAGATGTGGCAGATCTCTCTCTCTGTTTTACCATTTTAGTAGTAACTATAGGAAAACCTTACATTTTTCTTTTTATAGCTAGAGGGCCTGACAGACGGATGAGTGGTTGCTACATTTTAAGCTCTTAACTAGATTTCTCTTGCATGTTTTACCATTTACCTCTGCTGCTAACTTCTCTTAGGTTCATATAATATGTCCCTGTAGGGGATCACAAATGCTCTGTTTTAATGGCTTGAGTCCAATAAGCAGAACCCGTGCGGATTTACAAATTATAGTACAACTATAAAATACCATAAATGGCTGAGCAAGACTAATCCTTCATGGTCAGGTGGGAACACTCCTCCTCTTGTTTCGACAAAAAGAGGTTATTGCTAGAGGGGGTTTTTAGAGGATTTTTTTTTAAAGGAAAGCACAGAGTAAAAAACACTGAAATGAGATATAACTAAACTTTATTAGTGACATTTCAACAGCATTTAAGTCCTATTCAGGATTCTGATTCTGAATATTCTAAACACACAAGGAGAGGGAGCATGAACTTGTGCAGAGGGAGTTTCTGAAGAGGAAAGTCCCTTGTATCCATTGAGGCTCTCCATGTGATCAGAAACCTGATTTTCCAGCATTCTCACTCATGTGGAGAGCCTCCATGGATACAGGAGGCTCTCCTCTTCAGAAAGTCACCCTCCATGAGTATAGGGCAACAGAAATGCATGAGGAGGGGACAGGCTTATAGTGCTTCCCCCTCACACATTTACTCTAAACACCTACAGAATACCTGAACAGGGCTTTAGTTTCACAGATTGAGGAGTTGTTAGAAGGAGCTCCACACATTGAAGGGACTGCTGATCCCACTCAAGACATCACAAATTCCCCATCCCCTTCCTGACCACCCATATGTTGAGCACTGATGTTTGCAATAGGAAATCCTATGCATGTAGGTGTGAAGTGGGGAAGCCTATGTGTTTCTATAGATGTAGGGTTCTACGAAAGCTGAAACCTCCATCATAAAGAGCTCCAGCTCATGTAAGAGGTCTACACACATAGGTTTCCCACTGTAGACATCCATGTGGACATTGATGTTGAGGAAGCTGTATGATGTTGGGGTGGCATAGCCATGCTTCAATGTGGGGGGTGGGCATGTGAAGGAGGCTGGAGTCTAGCAGATTATCAAGTCATTTTGCACCAAATGGAATTTCTGAACACTCTTCACGAGAAACCCTATGTACAATGCATTGCAGTGGTCCTTTGTGATATTCCTCTGCCTTGTGGAACTTGGGGAAGGAAAAAGGATAGGTGCTTTTTTATTGCCTTCCTGCTGAGCTTTTGCAGAAGGAAGCAGAAGCAAAGCTCAACTTGCTCCATCTGCAGAGGCGAATGCAAGGGCAAGCACTTCTCCTTTCTCAAGCTTTATGCACGTGCTGCAGGACTCAGGGAAAGGGGAGGGTCATTTTACAACTAATTGCTTGTGCTTACTAGGTGTACCAGGTTGTATGGAGAGCTCCAATACACATGGTTTGTTTTTGACTCATCTTTCCTGCCCTTTACTCTGCACACCGGCTGACCAAACAATTAAGGGGCTTTGATTGAATGTTGAAAGACTGCCATGACCAAGTTCAGTAATAACACTCCTAGCATCCAATTAAATGCAGATCACTAAGGCTTGCCCTGTGAGAATTTAACAATCCTGCTTTCCTAGTAATTAAAGTATGCTCACTTAAAATAGCATGACAATGAGTCAATAGCTGTGCACTATCAACAAACCACTGTGCAAATATAAATATATCAAACACGTCAAATCCGAAACCTCTGATGCCACATACTCAGAATCCACCACTTGCATTTACAAGTAGAATTCCAAATGGACAGATACATCCGTTGCCCGTGCTTTCCCAACAATGTCAGGGTTCCCCTGATTCCCAACAGTTCATTTCTTCCATCTTACACCGGGATGCCCTGACTTCCAACTGTATTTTCTAGAGCTGCTAAGGGCTTTCAGATTGTCTTGGTGATGATGCTTTTGAGGTCGATAGAGCCCTCATGAGAGGAGGATGTGACAATGCCCTCTCTTTTCCTGCCAGCATTGTGTTTACACAGTGGCCAACTGGCTGTCGACAGGAAATCCATCAGAAGAACATAACTGTCCAGGGAAAGCAACCCTCCACTTTTGAAGGCTGAGGCTAAGCCAGGAACAAATCCCTCCCAAGCAACTCCAAACAATTTAAAAATAGAAACAATAGGATTTACCTCAACCTGTCCTCCAGGATGACTGTTTATGAGGAGGAGGAGTTAGGGAAGTATGGCAGGAGAAGAGGAAACAGTGGCAGAATATAGGAACTCTGCTAAGGGAACCTTCCAAGATCAGAGTTTGCCAAACAGTGACATAAGAAATGGCATTTGTAGGAGCCCCACATGATTGGCTGTGGAGACGCTCAGGTCCTCAAGCCAGTTTGCAACCCAGCTGAGATCACTTGGGGAGCATAGTAAATTGCTTTATGCCCAGTCAGACCATTCACCCTCCTAGCTCAGAATTGCCTGCACTGACTGGAGCAGCAACAACCGTCCAGGTTTTCAGACTGCAGACACTGGGGATTGAACCCAAGACCTGCCACCTGCAAAGCATGTGCTCTACCAGTACGAGGCAGATCACTGCAGTGTTAGAGTGGAGACAAGGCTTGTAGGGGAGGCAGCACTGGCAGGCGCTGGAGAAGAGTGGTTCCGATGCGGTGTCGTGAATCCACTCTGGGTTTTGGTCAGAACTCTAAAGGAGCTACCTAGGGTCCAGCTCCTTTGATAGCTCCTTCAGCCACTGGTTCTGACTGAAACCCAGAGTGGATTCACCAGTCCATGACATTGGAGCCACCAGCCTTCACCACTGGTATGTTTTCATTAGCAGGGATTCTGACATCATCTGCCACTCCCCTCAGAATTTCCTATTGCCTCTGAGCTTAGCAGAAATCCTGAGCTTCACAGCTGGGGAGGGGCAAATTTCCCCAGCAACAATATATTGTCGTTTGGGGGCAAATGTTTGGTCTTGAATGGGCAATTAAGACCCATTAGCGTTACAAAGACCTCCAAGAACTGATTTGTTGATGTGGATCAATGCAGCTACATTCAATTTTGGATCCTCCCTGGGGACACAGCTATGGGGACTGTCATGGCGATTGTCTGCACTTCAAAATTCACCACAGCACCACTGGGTGGCTGTAAGATCTGTGTCTCCTTGTAGGGGTAGACATGAGGGCACTATAAATTGCACAGTCCCAGTGGCACTCCTTTGAGTGGCCATGATCACACAAGCATTGGCAGCTGTGTGTACATCCCACTTGTGTGTACACCCCACCTCTAATCCATAAAGAGGCACCAGTTAATAAACGATGTCTTGCAGATGATCCAAGCTGTGTTGTGGTGCCAGTGTATTCCGATGGGCAATTCCATCAGACACCCGGGGTGTCTGAACTAAGACATGCACTATGATGACTACTCTATCATGATCCAATGACCCACAGTACATCACGTGCCTTATAAATGTGTCACCTTCTGTGCCCACTGCAATAGTTTGAAATGTATAGCTGTCCTTTCAAAATGGTAGCTTCTTTCTCATTAAGGATGTGCTGGTAACAGCAAGGTGTTCTTCCTTCCTTCCCCTCATTTCCCCTCTTTCAGAGAGTGCTCCATCCATTTCTTCACCCATCTTTCCCTCTGTGCATCCTCACGGGGAATCAATCTTAAAAGGAATAATCCAATTTGCAATGCTTAGGAAGGAATGTTTACTATATGAACAACGATCTGAACTACACTTCCCTAATCTGAATTCTTCTTGCCTTACATAATACTCCTGCTTTTCTCTTTCCTGCAGTTTAATATTCTGGTATTGCTTGGGGCAGACTGACACTTAGCAGTAAACAAAGTGAAAATATAATGAGTCCTGAGAGGCTATGTGGGCTGCTGCTGTGGTTCTTATGGCTGTTTTATTCTTCATTGCCTAATCTCGTCATGTACTCCCCCAAACAGAAAGTTATTTTAAATAAACATAAAGGATCTCTCTGTCTCTCTCTCACACACACTCTGTAGGTTCTCTCCTCTTTTTCTTGCTCAAATACTTTGCCACAATCAGGTAACATTACATGAAAAACAGTTTCTGGGTGCAGAGACGTATGTGCACTCATTGACTTAGGCCATCAGATCCTATAATGCTTCTTGTGGTTATCACACAAAGAAATGGGCTTTACTTTACACAACAGCTTTATGTGAAAAACACAGTATTTCAGAACAAAAATGGGATGATTCATAAAAGAGCCTTGGCCTCATTTTTTCTGGCAGCATCTCTAACTTTATTTATTTATGTCCCCTTCCTTCCTTTACCTAGATTCTCTCCACCCCACCCCACCCAACTAAGAGGTTGTGATAAAGCCTTTTGCACTTAACCTTTAACCCTTGAAGCTGAGTACAAATACAAAAGTGTCACTTTGTGGTTGTTTCCTACTATTTTGTTTACCTTGATGGATGTCTGCCTCTCAAATCATTTGGAAAACACGCTTCTTAATTTTATTTATTTATTTATTACATTTCTATACCACGCCATAGCTGAAGCTCTCTGGGTGGTTTGCATAAGTGTAAAACAATTTAAAAACCATATACAAAATTTAAAACCACTTCAAGCACCTCAAGTGCAATTTGAAAGGAACCATAATAAAGAATTCATAAGAGGCTCCTTTTTATATATACAAGACCACATCACCAACAAAAACTTCCATATTTCCAAACTTATCAAGAATAAACGTGAGGAGCCGGGAAACAGGCATGGGGCACGGAGCTCTTCAGGCGCTCTTTGCCCATCGGGAGTTGGGGGGAGCAGGATTTTTTTTAAAAAAAAACACACCACACAACCTGACTTTATCATTGGAGCATTTGTGCGCTCATCTTCAATAAAAAATGGCGGGCGCAACGTCTTCCTTCCTCCCTGGACATTGCGTGCCACGTGTGGACAAAGGGGAGGATCACATGATCAGCATATTGCAAGATCCTCCCCCTTTCATCCCCTGTGTAGACATGCCCCCCTCTGTGTGTGTGTGTCTGTCTGTCTCTTACACACACACACACCCCTCTGTTTTGACTTGCCAGGTTCCCATGGCAGCATTATGTGATTAGCCACATCCTCTATGGAGCTATTTTGTGGTGGCACCCAAAGCAGTTTCTCAAATGTATCCAAAAATGTTTGGGGCATGCTTCGACATACATATAAACAGAGATATATTTCAGAAGAGGGCAACGAGGATGATCAGAGGTCTAGAAACAAAGCCCTATGAAGAGAGACTGAAAGAACTGGGCATGTTTAGCCTGGAGAAGAGAAGATTGAGGGGAGACATGATAGCACTCTTCAAATACTTAAAAGGTTGTCACACAGAGGAGGGCCAGGATCTCTTCTCGATTCTCCCAGAGTGCAGGACACGGAATAACGGGCTCAAGTTAAAGGAAGCCAGATTCCGGCTGGACATCAGGAAAAACTTCCTGACTGTTAGAGCAGTGCGACAGTGGAATCAGCTACCTAGGGAGGTTGTGGGCTCTCCCACACTAGAGGCATTCAAGAGGCAGCTGGACAACCATTTGTCAGGGATGCTTTAGGGTGGATTCCTGCATTGAGCAGGGGGTTGGACTCGATGGCCTTGTAGGCCCCTTCCAACTCTGCTATTCTATGATTCTATGATTCTATGATAGAGATAGAACCAAACCAGAACCCCACTCAGTGGAACTGAACCATACCAGTCAAGTATCAGAGGGGAAACTGGACTGTTTCATTACAGGCACCTTAAGATACATCCAATACACCATTGTTATTTTCCTACCATCCAGAAATGCTGCAACAACATGACACTTATAGTTATAAAGGAATGGTTCAGAATTCTATTAAGAGTTCTGGAGTTCCTCATTTGCTTTTGTTGCCTGCAATCTCTTCCAACGTTCCCCAGTGCTCAAGTTGTAGAGAGCCATAGCATCTGAATGAAGGGCAGTTATGTTATGTTGTCCCCATTTACACTGTCTTAAATGAATATAAAAACGAAGTAAAAGTCCTATGATTATCTCTTGTCCTATGATAGACTTTCCCTAGCAAAACCTCTTCCCCACAACTTCATGCCAATTACATTGTCGGGCTTAACTCTAAACACTTGTTTACTCAGATCTAAAAGAGGCTGCTAAATATAATTTCACACTTATGCATTGATTGCCACAATCTATTTCTAGGAGAGAGAAAAGATTGCAGCAATAACTGTGCCTTGTATCACTGTTCCATCAAACACTTAGGGATTTAGAAACTGCAAACTCTAAACAGGCAGAATGCAAACATATCTGTCAGTGTAAGAGCTCCCAGTGCTGTTCACATTTGATGAGTCACTTTTTGCAGATAAAAACCAGGCATGTTTACAGTTCGCTATTAAGATTAAAAGTGTTGCCTATTTATATCTATATCTATATATATAGAAACAAAAACTGAGTTTATCAAATGCTCTATTAAGCAAGAAAGCTGCAAAACAGCATATAATGTACTTGTATATTCTAGGAGGCAAGTTAATGAGGCAACCCTTTTTTCCTTTTTTTTTTTTTTTGCTGACATTTCTAAAATGAGCTATCATCTGAATCTAGGTCATTAGAGGCAGCTGGACATCCACCTGTCAGGGATGCTTTAGGGTGGATTCCTGCATTGAGCAGGGGGTTGGACTTGATGGCCTCGTAGGCCCCTTCCAACTCTGCTATTCTATGATTCTATAAGACCTCTGTGATAATTTTCTTCATCTAACCTTCTCTTACTAGCACCAGCCAAGTTGTCAGTACCATCCTATTGCTGAGTGAACTTGAGGGGCTGGGAGATGGGAGCATGCCATCAGAGCTGTTTGTAGGCATGGAGGGTGTTTTCCAGTTAGGAAAATAAGGATGAAAGGAAGTGAGACTGTGATGTCCTGACTTCACCTGTGTCATCTTGGCTTCACCTGAGATGCCCACAAGCTACCTGACAGGACTATCCATGCCACTAGCACTCAGGACCACTCAATCCCACCCACCCCTGTGCTAATGACGCGTGTCAGGGTTTCGGCCAACTGCTGCTGCTCCTGTCTCACCTTTATTCTTCAGGCTCCACAGCCCAGCAACCTAGCCCTCAGTTTCCCATTCCGCTGCCACCATTACTTGTTCTCCTTCGTCACCCCTCCACAGACCACACCAATTGTTTAACCGGGGGGGGGGGGGAATCTACACTACTGCTTTAAAGCGCTTTAAAGCACTTTATAACAGTTTTGACAACTTTTGGGGCCCAGGACACACTGCATATACAGTTTTCAAAATGTTTTCAAAGTGCTTTAAAGCGCTTTAAAAGCAGTTGTGTAGATTCCCACCCCCCAGAAAATAAAAAGATCTTAAAAACAACAACTAAAAGGCTCAGATTTTGTTTTTAGATATGGCAGGGTTCTAGCTATGATGAAGACTCGATTTGGATTTATAATCTAACATAAAAGCGACTCATTGGGGATTCATTACCCTGAAATGCTCAATAAATGACTCCATGTAAATTTATTATGGAACCTCCAGAGACGTTATTAGGATTTTCAAGCCATTGACAAATCAATATCATACCAAAATCTCATTATGATGGTACCAGGCCTTTTAGTACCTTGAAGCAAATATGGACCCTTCAGATAACATTGCAGGCTTATGAAAGTAACAGTCATAGAATCATTGAATAGTAGAGTTGGAAGGGACCTATAAGGCCATCGAGTCCAACCTAACTTTGCTTTTCAAAGACAAAGGTACATTTGGGAAGAGAGAAGCAAACCAGCAGCAGGAACGGGTGAGGATGTATAACCTTTAAACAAATGCTAAAAGTTGCTCCTCCACAGCTGTTTGCCTCCATGTGGTTTCAGCTGCATGTTTAGATGATAAATGATGCTCACTAAATTCCCTCCTCCTGATGCTGCTTTGCTCTGAACAAAAAAGGCATTATGACACTGTGTTAATCCCATAAAAATGCCAATTAAATGGAACATACAATAACCCTATGATGTAGTAGACGTTATCCATTCTTTAGATCAAATTATTAATTTCAATCAGTAGCTGAGATGGATTTAACTTCATAAATCCATTTAAAGTAGAATGGTTTCAGTTTTAATCCAGCAGGATTACATTACTTCAATCCAGAGGGATATGGTGATAGTATGTACTGCATTGTAATCAGGTGCAGCTTATTAAATCTGAATATCAAACCCATAATTTGGTGGAGAGGGAGGAGAGAGGAATTGTGCAATGCAATTCATTAAGGAACAGAAATGCTGCTCTTTTGATCCCACAAAGTGATAGATTGAATCAACCATAGGACCTGATCTGCACAGCGCTAAGCTTTGTTGATATTATTTCTTTGAACTGAAAATACACAAAATGGATTTAAATCTAAACTGGATCCATGGAGATGCTCTATTGCCATTTAAGCATCAGAGAATGGGCCTGTTCAGAAGACACCTTAAACCCTGCTGATTAAGGCTTTTGGTTCAGCAGCAGGGTTAGGTGTCTTGTGCAATGCGTTTTGCTAAACCCTACTCACTCACTAACCACAGTCGGACCATCTGCAGCAGGGCTAGCAGCTTTAACCATGGCTTAAATTGTTGTGTGCAACAGCATGACTTGTGGTTAGTGCTAACCCCATAGAACCACAGTTTCGCTAACTACAGTCCCTGAAGTGTTGTCTGAACAGGCCCAATGATAGGTCAAGAGCAGGCTTACATGGCCTTCTATCTCACTTGGTTTCTCTGTATTTGATGGCCAGAAGCTGAATGTGTGAAGTGCTACAACTGAAAAACAGTTTCTGAGGTGATGTGATACAAAATGTTCTATTTGTAGCACTAGCTGTGCAATGACTCATTCACACATGCAGACTATCCCCTGATGTAACCATTATGTGAAGAATATGCATGTGTGAACCAGCCCTTACATAGTGGAGCATATGAAAGTATATTTACTTACCTTGTTCTCTAAGGCTGCAATCCTAAACATACTGAACACAGAGGGATTGACTTCTAAGTATGCATAGGATTGCACTGCACATCAAGCCTAGAAAATAGCATAATCACAGTTAAGTAGCATCTGCTCTCTAGTGTGATGGGCAGGAGCTTCAGGACAAATTGAAGTACAGCACATGACAGCATGTAATTCATTTATGTGATTTGTTTCCACACTATGTGGTGATGGTCACTAGCTTAGATGGCTTTAAAGGAAGGGATTAGACAAATTCATGGAGGATGTCTATCAGTGGCTATTTGTCATGATAGCTGCATGCAGCCTCCATCTTGGAAGCAGTATGCCACTGAATAATACTGTAAGATATGTTTATGTTGTTTCTGCCTAGTGGTTAAAAGACAAATATGTTTCCTTTGGAAAGTTGTAACTGAGCATGCTCCAACGGTGCGCTTTTGGGTGTAGTTTCAAGATGGATGTTAAACTGATAACCAGATGAAGAGAGACCAAGGGCTCATCTACACGAGGCAGGATATTCCACTATGAAAGCGGTACATAAAAGGCAGGAGCCACACTATTTTATTTATTTATTTATTTATTTATTTATTACATTTCTATACCGCCCAGTAGCCGGAGCTCTCTGGGCGGTTCACAAAAATTAAAAACATTCAAAGTATAAAACAACAGTATAAAACATAATATAAAATACAATATAAAAGCTCAACCAGATAAAAACAGCAGCAATGCAAAATTACAAATTTAAAACACCAAGTTAAAATTTATTTATAGACTGTTAAAATACTGGGAGAATAAAAAGGTCTTCACCTGGTGTCTAAAAGCATATAATGTAGGTGCCAAGCGAACCTCCTTAGGGAGCTCATTCCACAGCCGGGGTGCCACAGCAGAGAAGGCCCTCCTCTTGGTAGCCACCTGCCTCACTTCCTTTGGCAGGGGCTCACGGAGAAGGACCCCTGAGGATGACCTTAGGGTCCGGGCAGGTACATATGGGAGGAGGCGTTCCTTCAGATAACCTGGCCCCAAGCCGTTTAGGGCTTTAAATGTTAATACCAGCACTTTGAATCGGGCCCGGACCTGGACTGGCAACCAATGAAGCTGGAAAAGGACTGGCGTAATGTGGTCTCGTTGGCCAGTCCGTTAGTAAGCGTGCTGCCCTGTTTTGTACCAGTTGAAGTTTCTGGACCGTTTTCAAAGACAGCCCCATGTATAACACATTGCAGTAATCTACTTTACAGCAATATTGAAGTGCACTGACAACTGTTGGGGCCCATTGACACATACCATATACCACTTTCATGGTGTTATATCCTGCTTGGTGTAGATGTGTCATGGGCCCCAACAGTTGTCAGTGCACTTCAGTACCACTATAAGGCAGTAGCATAGATCCTGCAGTGCACTTCAATAAAACTATAAAGCAGTAGTGTGGCTCCTGCCTTTTATATGCTGCTTCCATACCGCTTTTATAGTGGAATATCCTGCTTGGTGGAGACAAGCCCCAAGAAATAAAATCAGCTCTTGTTTCATCTTACTGGTGCAGCCTACCTATGTTATAATTACCAACTGGTAGGGAGGAACAGGAGAGGGCTATGGCACATGCTGTACTTGTGGACTTCCCAGAGGCATCTAGTGACTTTAGGTCTGGTCCAGCAGGGCTTTTCTTCTATTCATCTCCCCTCTCACTTTAATTTCCTCAAGTCCTCCATAAATCAGGATATTCTGAGCTGGGAGACAATCTCTGGGGAGCTAACTCCTGTTCTTGCATATCTGTATGGCAGAGGAGGGTCACTTGCTTCTCCTGTCATTCAGGCAAGAGATGGCGAATTTGCAAAATATCTCCTTGCTGTGCAGTTTTTTAAATAGCTAGAACCCACATGTTAAGCATCTCTAGATACGGTATTAAAATAAAACAGCTTGAAAAACGTCACAGTAATTAAAAAACAAAACAGTGTATGTTCACTTCTGCATAGGTTTTTTTCATGATCCAAAATGCTTTAGGGCTGTAATGCACACTGAGCTCTGCAGGGTTCACTCTGATTGGGAAGAGATGGTTCTTATGCATTGTATGCACACTGTAGCTCTGTATGTGCACTGGGCCCACTGAATCAAGGTATGTCTGACTAGGGCAGGATCTACACTACTACTTTTTAATGGATTATAATGGTATTGACAACTATTGGGTCCCAGGACACATTCCATATACCTTTTTCAAACCGCTTCCATAATATTGGATCCTGCTTGTTGTAGATCTGGCCCAGTTTACAGAAAAATAACATTGGCATGAGTTAAAGTGTCTAATGTCTTACATTGGTAGCCTCTTTGTTAAGATTTTCTGTTAACGTCTGATCCAAAGATAGGTGCGAAAGATGATATCTGTAGCTGATTCCCCACACTGCTATATTTCTCCTCTGCTGTATTCAGGGTGTCTGGCATCTCATCATGTCAAACACATTAAGCAGCAATGCAAAGAGGTATACACAAAGGGAAATATTGAACAGCCTTTTAAATAGTTTTTTTGAACCACCCAGGGAGCTTCTGCTGTTGGGCGGTATAAAAATGCTCATCATCATCATCATCATCATCATCTCTGTTCCGAGAATTCTTTTGACTGAGTAGCTTAAATTTCATATTTTTGACTGTCTTCCTCCACCTTCCTGATCCATTTGTAAAGATATATCCTTGGACCATCTGATTTGCAAATCCAGGAAGTAGCAAAGTAGAGAAAGTTAATTGCTTGCCTTTAAAAGATTAACATGTCTATATTTTAATTCCTGATATGTCTTATATTAATTAATGAAAAATTAAAGATGGTGTCTCATGTTAATTTTAACATCTAAGAAGAGTGACCTCTTATATGAAATACAAGCGCAGGGAGTATTTACTCAGAAGCTTTTTTTTTTTTTTTTACTACTGCTATCACATTTACAGTCCCATTATGTTAGAGGTACTTTATAGAGGTATTCAACTGCACTGCAGGAGCTACACTACTGCTTTATAGTGGTACTGAAGTGCACTGACAACTGTTGGGGCCCATGACACATCTACACCAAGCAAGATATAACACTATGAAAGTGTTATGAAAGTGGTATATGGTATGTGTCATAGGCCCCAACAGTTGTAAGTACACTTCAATACTGCTATAAAGCAGTAGTGTGGCTCCTGGCTTTTCTATACCACTTTCAAAGTGGAATATCCTGCTTGGTGTAGATTAGGGTGACCATATTTGGGAAACCAAAAAAGAGGACACCTAGTGTGTGTTGGGGGGAAGCAGCTTTCTGAGTCCTGCAGAAAGTACGTTATTCCCCCTCCACCTTAAAGAACCCGATTGGAGTGGAGGAGGGGAAAGGATTTCATTCTGCACCACCACCATCCACTCCAATTGGGGCCTTTTCTATAATGTCCACGAATGACCCACCTTCCCCTTTAAGACCTCAATTGTAGCTCGGGGTGGGGGAATGACGTGCCTCAAGAAAGCATGACATTCCCTCCTGCCATGCTAATGGCAGCCTTAAAGAGGAAGGTGTGTCATTCCAGGACATTATTGAAAATTATAGAAAATCCCCCCTGACACCATGGAAAGAACAAAAACCAGGACAAATCCGGGGAAATCCTGACAGTTGGTCACCCTAGTGTAGATGAGCCCTGTGTGTGATACAGTCTTCCCTTCCCTCAAATATCTTTTCTGACTGCAAATCCTTCACTGGATGACCAGAGTCTAACCTTTCCTAACATTTAACACTGTTTCCCCATCACCTTACTGCATACTGCTACCACTGAACAAATGAAGCAGTTGACAAGTATACAACAACCAAACAACCAAGCATTCAGAAAGAGTATAAACTACTATTAGCCTGCAAACATTAGCCATGGAACAAAATGGATTAAAGTGTGTCTTAGCTTGTTTCAACTTCAACCAGACATAACAGTCAAAAACAACCAAGAAAAGCACACCTACATTGAAATTGCAATACTTAATGACAAAAATGTTGCAGAAAAGAAAAATATACACCACTGGATATGGAAGTTAAAGAAGTATGGCAACAGGAAAAACTTACAATTATTTGTTAGTCACATCAGTCACCAGCATGACATCGTGGTTGTTTTTACAGAAAACCTTCAAAAATTAGGCCTACCAAAATACATGCACGCCAACATCCAGAAAGCAGTCATACTTAAAACATGTTCAATAGTCAGGACATTTCTGAATCAGTAAAAGACAACATGACTTGGCAAAGCCCATCACGTTCATCTAGAAAAACCACCACAAGCAAGAAAAGAGAGATAGATGATGATGATGATGATGATAGCAACCCTGTTAATTTTTTAAAAGTTTCTTTAAGAAGGATGAACAATTGTCAGCCACTGTTACAAAATATACGTCATGCCAATTATAGTAAACAAATTGGAAAGGAAGGTCTATGGGTCTAAAATGCGTTATTTAATAGGAACATCACCTCCAAATCATCCCCCCAACTCACAGAAAACTACAGCCACCCCCACTACAAACATGCACATGCATTCATTCAGTCAAACAACCAGGCATCCCATTCAGACATCAATACACTCACACTGCCAGCACACCTGTGCGTGCGCGCGCACACGCACATACACTCAGCATCACTCACTCCAAAAACACGCATGCACACACGCATGCACACATGCATTCACTCAAAGACCCCATGCACCCACACATTCTCTCTCACACACAAACACATACACAAACCTCAGTCTTAACTCCTACTCTATCTTCTCCTCCTCCTGCTTGCTTCTTCTTGCTTCTTCTTGCTTCTTCTTCTTCTTCTTCTTCTTCTTCTTCTTCTTCTTCTTCTGCGCTGGGGGTGGGGTGCTGGAGGCTGCATTGCTGGAAGTTCCTGCATGCAGTCCCCAACCACTCACCTCACCCTCGCCACCCACCCCTCGCGGCGGCCATCTTGAATCTCGCCCGAACTCACGCGAGATCTCGGCTGTTGGCTGGGTCTTGCAGAGTTCCCAGCCAGCTGCCGAGATCTCGTGTGGGTTCGGGCGAGATTCAAGATGGCCGCCGCTACTCACTGGGGAAATTTAGGCCCAGTAAGTTGGGGTTGGGGTTGCTGTGGGCCCAGTAACCACAACCCCGGTATTTTGGGCCCCAAGTCCGGTTCCTCCGGACCCCCAGCTTTCCCAGGAGGTTTCCGGAATTTTCCGGAGGGTATGGGCAGCCTACATTATGCGGTATAGTGGCTTAAGTCACCCAGTGGGTGACTGGGGCAGGATCTACACTACTGCTTATAACGGTTTATAAGGGTTATGACAACTATTCAGGCCCAGGACACATTACATATACAGTTTTCATACTGTTTTGAAAGTGTTGTATCCTGCTTGGTGTAGATCGGCCCTGGGAGTTGGGAGATCTGAGTTCTAGTCCCCACTCGGCCATGGAAACCCACTGGGTGACTTTGTCATAGACTCTCAGCCCAACCTACCTCACAGGATTGTTGTTGTGAGGATAATATGAAGAGGAGGAGGATTATGTACGCTGCATTGGGTTCCCTGGAGGATAAAAGGTGGGATATAAATGCAATAATACATATGTTAAGCTAATATTTGGGACCACTGTTTCTTTCTTTTTAGTCTTACAGGAGAGTTATATCTAATTGCTTATTTCTGTTTAGCTTCAGCTCTTACTTTGTAAATCTGTCAAGTACGTTTCTGTTCTGAGAACTGTCTTCAAGACAAATCAGACTGTTGGTTCCTAACTTTCAACACATCACAGCCCTAAGTTGATAATCACAGAGGATCACCAATCATCTTTTGGAAAGTGTAACTGTAGTAAGCATTAGGCAAGCTAGCAGTTCACCATTTCCCTCCATGTAAACTCTGTTATACATTCCACCTATCAAACAGAGTTTCTGTATCAGGAAGATACACGAAAATACATTTTAATAACATCCACCTATGTGATAGGACTTTCAGATTCTTCATTGGCCATTTTTTAAAGAACATCTACCTATGTGTTAGGACTTTCAGATTTTTCATTTTCTGAGGTACTGGAATTCTTAGTGCACCTACCTACATTTCTAGGAGCAAAATAATGTATTTGCCTGGAGGATATTTTGGGCTTCAAAAGGGGTGTTGTCCATTTACAATGCATTTCTGCACAATGTTATACCCATTCATCTATTATTATTATTATTATTATTATTATTATTGTTATTATTATTATTATTTATTTATATAGCACCATCAATGTACATGGTGCTGTACAGAGTAAAACAGTAAATAGCAAGACCCTGCCGCATAGGCTTACAATCTAATAAAATCATAGTAAAACAATAAGGAGGGGAAGAGAATGCCAACAGGTACAGGGTAGGGTAAGCAGGCACAGGGTAGGGTAAAACTAACAGTAGAAAGTAACAGTAGAAGTCTGCACAACATCAAGTTTTAAAAGCTTTAGGAAAAAGAAAAGTTTTTAGTTGAGCTTTAAAAGCTGCGGTTGAACTTGTAGTTCTCAAATGTTCTGGAAGAGCATTCCATCTTCTATAATATTTTAGGATTTGCAAATAAATTAAACCTTGCTGACTTCTTTTATATAATTCCTTTCCATCCTGGTTTATGGAAAGGAATGGACTTACAACACCATACTATAGCATAGGTAATGTTCAGTTCTTTGGCATCAAGACAACCCGCATCAATATAGTATATGCTGCAAAAAAAAAAAAAAAAAAAAAAGGCTCAATGTTTTAGTTTTCTACTAATCATTATAACTATCTCCTACCCAAGGATGGGCAAATGAGCGATGTTCAAGACTGCCAGGACTCTCTAAACATTGTCTTGCCGTTCACCTCATGCCTGATTCCCACTCGTGTGTACGATCGCTTCTCGGTCTGCACGAACAGGAAACCTGCACGAATCGAGCAGCAATTGAATGGGAGACTTGCCCAAATTTCCCAATTCAGTCTATGAAGGAAATTTGCGCAAATCAAACTGGGAATCGGGAATAAGACAAACATGAGTACATGTTCAACAATGTACAAATATTTTAGTGGTCATATCCTCATGCTCATGTTTGGAGCTTTGAACAGGGCATGCTCAAATGTTTTTGCGAGCAAAAATAAAATTCTCGTATGTTCCTACTGCTACCTCCAGGATCAAAGGCAGCATGTTTCTGACACCAGTGGGTGGAAAGCAACAGCATGCCCTTCTGATCTGCTTGTGGGCATCTGCTTAGCCACTGTGAGATACCAGATGCTGGCTAGATAGGCCTTTGGTCTCACCCAATGGGGCTCTTCTGATGTTTACAGCAGAGGTGTCATTTATATATGTCTTGGGGAACTACTTTTCCTTATGGTAATCCCACACAGTTATGTAACTACATGGCTGGAGGTGATTGCAGGTGTCTCTTTCACAGGATCAATACCACACTAGAACAGAGGGTGCCTATTCTGCAGGAAAAAAATCCATACAATCTGCCCACTCACATAGTCATCTCATTCAGATGCAGCCCCCAACCAGGTGGAGTACATAATAGAAAAAGAAATGGTTCCAATTTAGCTACAGATACATTTAGAAAGGTAATTCAGTCCCCAATTATGTATTTATTTATTACATTTCTAATCTGCCCCAAATTCATGTTCTCTTGGCATAATCAAACAGTTACATTTTTAAATACCATAGAACAATTAAAATATAAAATACAATACAAACATTTAAATGCATATAATACAGTATCATAGTTGATCAGTAATCTCCAACTCATTTCTCCATTAGGTTTCACCCTCAACCAATGATCACTCTGTAAATATCACTGATGGATAAACTGATGTTTACAGAGTGATCATTGCACATAGTATGTAGGAGGAGGACCATAACTCAGTGACAGACCACACGCTTTATAGGCAGATGGTCCCCAGTTCCATCCCTGGCATCTCTATGTAGGGTTGGGAAAGACCCTCATCTGAAGCTTTGGACAACTGCTGCCAGTCAGTGTAGACAATACTGAGCTAGATGGAGCAATGGCCTGACTTGATATAAGGCAACTCTCTATGTACATGTTGCAAGAAAGAGGCAAAGAATTGCGTCAGACATCAAGTCGTGGTCCTGCATATAGAAGAATGGGCTAATGAAGTTTTTATTTACATTAAGTTTAAGTCTGTATTTCTCCTAAAATATATGATATTTCTAATGCTAATAACGTCAACAAACTTGCAACTGTTTTTTTAAATTGCCCCATGGCAATATATTAAACTTTTAATAATAGGCATCTCTGTCTAGTTTTGGCATTGTCCGGGAAAGCCGCCAAATGGCTTGACAAAGAAGGATAAGACCAGCCGGTAGCTAGGCAACGAAGGTGTTTATTTACAGAAGCTAAACAGTGCAGGGAAAGGAGGGGAAAACGGGGGTTTGACTGCAAAAGTCAAGGAACAGGAACAGTTCAAGGAGCAGACTTGTAGAGTAGTCAATGTCCAGTCCAAAGTCAAGGGAGCGTGGCAAAGAGGAGATTCGATAATGCAGTCCAAGTTCAAACACAGCCAACAGTCAGCGACAAACCAGTAACACAGTCCAGAGTCAGGGGCAACAACAGGCAAGACGTAGTCACAAACCGGTCCAAGGTCGAAGCAGTAATCCAGAGTAGGCAGAGGTGGTCACGGGGTCCGGGAATCAAGTCAGGAATCAGAATCCAGGCGTTCAGGAACAAGGCACGAGGTCACAAGATCCAAGAGCAAAGGCTTCCGCCAGAATGCTCAGATAATCTCTGACAACTTTGCATGGCTCACAGCTGCGCTTTTATGCTCAGTCAGAGTGCTGAGTCATGGTCTCTCAGCTGATCCCTAATTGCCTGGCGTTTCTGGTGGAGGCAGCGAGACCGGCGTCTGGTTGCCTTCTCCGCCCGCAACTGGCTGAAACCAGGCTTCTCCGCCTCCTCCTCAGACCTCTGCGGCTCCTCCATAGTCTTTGCTGGCATCAGGCCCTCAGATCTAGCAGAGGTCCCAGCTGGCCTTGGCTCTTCTCCCTGAGGCTCTGCCACAGTCTCTGCCAGTCCAGCCTCCTCACTACCTGAGCTGGGCTTCTCGGTACTAGGTCCAGCCTCTGCCACCTCCTCCTCATCTCCTGACTCCATCTCTATGCAGGGCATGACAGGCATATAGACTGTGCTGGAGCAAGCTCTCCTGCCACCTGAGGGCACCTGAGCAGCACATGCACTGCTGCTACCACCTGTCATTGCTGCTGCATCCAAATCTCTCCTCTCCCCCACCCGCCAGCCTCCTGCTGCCATATCCATTTCTGCTCCACCCACTGGCCATGACAACCTTCCCGGCACCCTTGCCCTGTTCATCTCCTCGCTCAACCTGCCCCATCCATCTTCTGCCTCCCCACCTGTGTGCTCATTGCATCGGTCGAGGCCAGCTCAGCACACTCACCCTTTTGGTGATGCATCTGCAGGGGATATCCCACAATGCTTGATACAGAGGAAGGACTTCTCGAGCTAGGCATTTAGGCCTGGCTGGGTCTCTGAAGAGCCATACTGGCCACTTTCCTGGCTGACATGGCTCTTCAGAGAACTCATCTTCCCATGGCTCACTCTGAGAGTGGGCTGTAAGAGTGGCAGCAATGGGGTAGGAAAGGCAATGGGGAGTGTGGCAGCATTGGTTGTGTGTGTGTGGATGGGCAGCATACAGTAGGGACAGCCCTGGCAAGCACCTCACCCTGCTTCATGGGAGGACCAGTGCTGTATATAGAGATCACTCGAGGTACTGGTTCCTCTCTATTCAGCCCTGGTTAGGCCTCATCTTGAGTATTGCATCCAGTTCTGGGCACCACTCTTCAAGAAGGATGCAGGCAAGCTGGAGCGTGTTCAGAGGAGGGCAACGAGGATGATCAGGGGTCTGGAAACAAAGCCCTATGAAGAGAGACTGAAAGAACTGGGCATGTTTAGCCTGGAGAAGAGAAGATTGAGGGGAGACATGATAGCACTCCTCAAATACTTGAAAGGTTGCCACACAGAGGAGGGCCATGATCTTTTCTCGATCACCCCAGAGTGCAGGACACAGAATAATGGGCTCAAGTTACAGGAAGCCAGATTCCGGCTGGACATCAGGAAAAAATTTCTGACTGTTAGAGAAGTACGACAATGGAATCAGTTACCTAGGGAGGTTGTGGGCTCTCTCACACTAGAGGCCTTCAAAAGGCAGTTGGACAACCACCTGTCAGGTATGCTTTAAAGTGGATTTCTGCATGAGCAGGTTGGATTCGATGACCTTATAGGACCCTTCCAACTCTACTATTCTAAGATTCTATGATTCTATGAGATAAATGGGCAACTGTTTATAGAGTAAAGGTATCAGCATGGTCCCAGATGCTGACATTCTGCAGGAAGGCTGAGCCGCACTTTCCTGAACAGTGGCAAGCTCAGTTAATATAATGTGCTGCTGCTGGTCACTTCCAATTACCTTGATGAAGCTAAATAAAAGCTAAGTTTAAACAAAATACATTCATGGTGTTCCCTTTGCTGTGTTCTTTAATCTGTTGATGAGGTTTACAGCTTCAGTACTCATCTGAGGGAGAAATATATAGAGCTAGTTGTACATTATGACCCTTGAGCTTTTGTGACACAATGAATTATTATTATCACCTTAAAAACAAACAATATTTTTTTAAAAAAATGTCCCCAGTAGTTCCTTGTTATTTATATTTCTTTTGAAGCCTAACTTAAGGCTTTGTCTTTGGCAAGGTTACTATCAGTAGGAGATTTGGTGAGATTTGCATTTTAAAATTTTCTTTACAAATGTATACAGTAAATTCTGGTGTTTAATGTCGTTGACCAAGGCAAATGCAAGAGATGACCCTTGTAATTTTAAAGATACCACAATGTAAGCCAGTATAGCACACTGTTTAAAAAGTATTAGAATGAGAGAGCTTTGGCTATTGGGTGGTATAGAAATATAATGAATTAATGAATGAATGAATAACGAGAACCCACCACTCCCTGAGGTAATGTGTTGTAGTCATTGTCAAACTGTTCTTACTGTTAGGCTGTTTCTCCCGGTGTTTAGGCAAAATCTGTTTCTCTACGGTTGTTAATCCCCATCTTATAATTCTTAAAAAGATGCATTTCATATGCATGCATTGGAATTGATATATTCACATTTATGGAGCTACATATTTTCTTTTTTTGTTTTTGTTTTATAACATTAAAAAATACTAATGTTTATGGAAGATTCATGCTACATGAAGCATGAAATGTATTCTATTGCCCATACCTTACTGCAGGGGTGGGCAATTTGTGGCCCTCCAGATATTTGGGCCTACACAATTCCCTTCAGCCCTCATTGACTATGCTGGCGAGAGCTGATGGGAGCTGAAGGCCAAAACTTCTTCAAGGCTACACGTTTCTCACCCACAAACATAAAAGGATCCCTGCTGCCTGAGTTTTGCCCTGAACCCAAAGAGGGTGATGAAAATTGTGATGGAAGAAGCAGAGCTATCATGCTCATTCTTTCTCTCCCTCCTCACATGTTAGTATTGGTAAGATTTTCAAATGACTGAATAGGGCTTCTATCTACACGAGCTAGACCTGGTCAGGAAGCTCTGAAAGATTCTGGTAGGCCTCACTCTTAAGTACCTGTTAGTACAGCATTGATTTACTAAAACCATACTCTGCTTAGACCACCTCTCTGTGTTCTCCTGGGTCCCTACAGAATCTTACCCCCCCCCCCTTTGTGGATTTGAATCACTGCCTCCTTGCAACACTTCGCTATTCTGGGAACAACTGCACAACTTAGATTTTGACAGAAACTTTTTGTGGCATATATACGTTCAAAGCTCAAGGCTTGTAGAATTAACACCATTAAAAGAAATACTGGGGGAAATGTATTACATTAAACGCTTTGGCAAGAGGTAATTGTTTATCTTATTTTCCAATGAGTGCTTTTTATACTAAGGGATTGTGTTCAGCCTTCAACAAACCCACTCACCAGCAGGGAAGGGGTGAAAAAGTCTTTGATCTACATGAGCGAGGATGTTTAGGGAGAAAGATTGTATTACAGCAGCTAAATTAAGCTGCTGGAAAAACTTGTAGAAGTATAGACCTATTCTATAGTTCTGAATGGCATTGGCAAGGGCTTCCTTCTGTTCCCATCGTTTCTCTTTCTGTTAATACTGCAGAACTGATGGCGGGGGCTGGCTGCACCATTTTCAATCTTTCTCTAGTACTGCTGAGTTTGTTTCTCTCTCTCTCCCCCATCTGCAAAATTGCTTCCCCCATGCAGTCTCTTCTGCTTCCTTCTCCCAGCACTATCCTCCACCTCGAATTCCACCCTCAGGGCTTTGCTAGACCTGCTAGGATAAGCCGGCAGGGAGGCGGGGCGACGGCGTGCTAACTTTAAAGCGCGCTGCCCAGCCTCCTAGACGGCTGACACATAGGGACGACGCAAGCCCTGCAGTGTCGGCCATTTTTTTTTTAAAGGGGCCATGTGGGGCCCGAAGCCGCCGGAGAAGGTAAGGTTTTTTTTTATTTAAGCCCCCCCCATCCGCCCTCCCTCGCCGTCTCCCGTTCGTCGCCCTCCGCCCCCCCTCACCATCTCCCGGTCGTCGCCCTCTGCCATCCCTTCACCGTCTCCCGGTCGTCGCCCTCTGCCCCCCCCTCGCCGTCTCCCGTTCATCGCCTTCCGCCCCCCCTCACCATCTCCCGGTCGTCGCCCTCCGCCATCCCCTCTCCTGCCGGTCTGGCCTTCCATACCCCATCTCCCCCCCCGGATCACCCCCCCGGCACGATGGGCACAGCGCTCGTATGAGCGCTGTGCCAGGTCCGTAGCTTTTCGTGGCTACTCACGAGTAAGCGAGTAGCCGCAAAAAGCCATGGACCTTCCTGGACCTTCCTAGACGTTTCGCAGCCCCGGCCTGAGGCCGGGGCTGTGAAAAAGGCGCACCATAAGCGACTTCGCTTATGGCGCGTTAGAGAAGGCCTCAGTGCGGCCTGGCGCCGGATTCCCCTGTGCGTCATCTGGACGCACAGCAGGGAAACCGGCCCACAAAGCGCGCTAAGGCCTCATCTAGGAAGGCCCTCAGTCTTCTCCACCCCTCACCGTGAGGATATGTTTCTTCAAAATATAACCTTGTCTACAAGCTCTTGGCACTGCATCCAATGAAACAGGAAGATTTGCTTTGTAGCTTAAATGACTGGTTGGATAGGAGAAGGAAGAAGAGAGTTGTTGCAGGGAAGGAAGAAAATCTGGAGTGGATTTCTTGGAAGAAAGGGAAAGACTGTCTCATACCCTTTATAACTCTGATTTTAAAAAGGGAAATTGGGCTAATGTTTAATTTTCAGGAAGAGACATGCAGCAGGTTAAGGTTTATTGGGGACTATTCTCATAGTAAAGCTACAAGCTCTTCAGCTCATTAATAGTAGCAGTAGGGAACTTATAAAGCACATAGAATACACTAAACTAAGGCCGTTTCTACACCTGCCTTCCCCCCCCCCCCCGGAAACGTCCCGGGATCATCCCTGTGCATCCAAATGACACACAGGTGATCCCAGGAGCAGGCAGGGATGATCCCTTCATTTTCCTGGGATAATCCTCAGGTGTAGAAAGGGCCTAAGAACAGCTAAAACAGCTGGTTGCCATGAAACACATTAAGCCAAGATGGTAGTATTGCACTTACCTTTATTCCTACAAGATACCATATGGTTTATGAAAAACATATTTTAAGTCTTTATAGGATATTTATTTATTTATATTTAAAATTATTTTCAGTACACTTCTAAGGGTGGAATCCTTCCAAGGCAGTATACATAATAAAACAAACAATACAATCAAACAGTAAAAACAACCAAACATAACTAACATAACACAAACATAACTATTGCACCTAAAGCTATCAACCCAAGAACACAATTCAAAGGAAAACCAACAAATAAAATTGGGTCTTTGAAGCTTGCCAGAAGGCCTGCAAAGAAGGGGCTTGATGAACCCTCAATGGAAGCTCATGCCAGAGGTACAGGGCCACCACTGAAAAGTCCCTCTCCGTCATACTCACTAATCTTATTACCTTTAGTGGTGGGCAAGTAAGAAGGACCTTTGCTGATAACGTAAAAGTGTAAGCAGGGTAGTACTTTTAGGTATGTTGGAGAAATCCACAAGGTATCCAAATGAGTACAGATTTCTGTGAATCCAACTGTGGTAAAGTGTATTACAGTAGTCCAGTAGATACAAGCCTATGGATAGATTGCATGATATCTCTGGAAAAGAAGCAGATAAAAGCTGATCAGTTCTACATTATACACCAAGATGCACTGTTTTTCAGGGAATTAATCATCTGGGGACATGCCACTCTCTGAAAGTTGTCTCTCTTTGTTTCTATTTCTCTCCACCCATTGGCTTATTTCCACATTCTTTCTTGCTTATCCATACACCCTACCTTACAGATACCCTTTATTTTGTGGAAATTATTATTAATAATAATAATAATAATAATAATAATTGGTCAATAAAAGCTATTTATTTTATTTTTAATCCATGTCAAGATCTAAACTACTACTTTATAATGGTATTAAAGTGCACTGACAACTGTTGGGTCCCATTGACACATTCCATATGTGATTTTCAAACTGCTGTCAAAGTGTTATATCCTGCTTGGTGTAGATCTCACCCCAGTCATTTTCAAAAGCAGAGATGGGAATATGTGACCCTCCACATGTTGGACTGCAACTCCAGGAATCCCTTATCATTAGCTATGCTGGGTAGGGCTGATGGGAGTTGCAGTCCCACAACAACTGGAGGCTTACATGTTCCCCATCACTGTTCAAAAGGAATAAGAACTCCAATACGGATGCAAATCTTCCACTCCTGTAAGAGATGACTTATTCAAGTCAGTAGAGAGGGCTCTTCCTTCTGCACATTATGTGTGTGAAATGAAGGGGGCGCTCTGAACATACAGGATTTGCATACGTGCATTGGAACACACAGTGATAGCTGTTATGGGAGAGGGTGGTAGTTCTCAGTTCAATCCCTGGCATCTCCAGGTTCAGCTGGGAGAGACCCTCATCTGGATCTCTGGAGAGGTACTCCCAGTTAGTGTAGACCTGGGGTGAAAAATGTCTTTCAGCCCAAAGACTGAATTCAATTTTGGAGAAGCTTTTGGAGGCCTCATTCCATTGGTCGGTATTATTTATTTATTTTATTTATTTAAGGATTTTTATGCCGCCATTCAGCCAAAAAAGGCTCTCACGGCGGCTTACAAAAGTATTTCTTGACAGTCCCTGCCCACAGGCTTACAATCTAAAAGACATGACACAAAAGGAAAGGGGATTTGGAGGGAGGAGGAGGAGGGGGAAAAGGAAAGCAAATTCAGGCACTACAATCTTAGTTGCAAAGTTCAGCAGTTACAGGTGACAGCAGGAGGGAGGGGGCTCTCAGCTGGAGCTGGACCCAGGCACGGTGGAGAGGTGCCTGGCTGCTGCTTCCTCCCTCACTGGTGGCCTCTGCAGTGACAGTTGGTAGCAGGAGGGAGGGGTCTCTCAGCTGGAGCTGGACCCAGACACGGTGGAGAGGTGCCTGGCTGCTGCTTCCTCCCTCACTGGTGGCCTCTGCAGTGACAGTTGGTAGCAGGAGGGAGGGGGCTCCAAAGGCAAAACGGGCAGGGCAAAGATATGTGAAATGCGAGGCTATTGTAGCTTAAAGCAGTTACTTACAATAACACAGCCTTAGGAGAGCCCTTCCAACCTTTCAGAATGGGGGGAAATAATGCCAAAGCTGAAATATCATCAAATGATCAGCACTCAGGGGAAAGGGGTATGGCTGGGGAATGGGACCTGGATGTTTGGGGAACCCTGGAAAGCCAGATTTGGCCCAAGGGCCTGAGGTTCCCCACCCCTGGTGTAGACAGAGCAGTGGTCTGATTTTGACTTGGTATAATGCAGCTTCCAAAATACATGCATTTCTTCTTTTATTTAAGAAATGATTTTATGTATTTAGTGTTATTTCATGTCCTTCTCAAAGGAATCAGACAACTGAACAATAAAGGGAAAAGAGCACTAATTGTGGGAGCTGGCACATTTGCATCCTGCACCCAATGTAGACCATTTGCTCCTGCAGCTCTCCCTTCATGCCAGAAGTGCAGATGTAAAACCCTAGGTAGGAAATGATTGTGTCAAATTAGTAAAGTTTGCTTCAGTTTCACCCAGCCTGTTCTCCCCCATAGATAGTAGACTTTCAAAGATATTGATCTCTGCCATGGCTGGCTGCCATTCAGCCTCCTGGGGAGCCATGCTATGCTCACATGGTGGTATTAAAAAGTTAAGCTCTGATCAGCACTGCAAACAACTGCTTTGTGTTTGACACTATAGCTCTCTGAGGATTTGGTACAGCAAAAAAGCCTAGATTAGGTGACACTTTCTTCTGTTATGCATCTGCTTACCTGAAACTCCCACTTTCAAATGAAACATGGATGACAAAGGATCATGGATACCATCTAGAAAAGACAAAACAGACAAGGTTTTCCATTGAATTATTGCATTTTTAAACAACATTTTTCTTGTATAATACTGAACTATACAGTGCCATCAGTGTATGTGGCACTTTGTAAAAGTTACATAAGAAGGTAGACTGCATCCTTTGCCTAAAGAGCTTATGATATAAAAGTTGACTTTGGGGGAGGCAGGGAAAAACTGGGGAAAGTTAAGGTAGAAGAACAAATAAATAAGCAGTTACGCATACTTAGGATTAACTGTGGAAGGGTTATAATAGGGTTACAGTTGGGATGAAGTGTAGGAGTTAAACCGATAAAGCTATTTTTGAAAAGGTGTCCGAAAGAGGAAGGGGACACCACATACATGGTCATGGAAGACTTTTTGAAGCAGAGAAAGTGGCCAACTTACAAAGTGTTTTGTTGCTGTGTGCTGGGAAGGGCAGCATTATGAAGACTTATTTGGATCAGACCAAAGGCTTGTCTGTTCACACAGTGCTTATGGGAAATCTGTACCCAGAGCACACATGCATAGCACCCCCCTGCCCATTATCCCCAGCAACTGGTATTGAGAAGCTTATTTCCTCTGATAATGGAGAGATTGGGTAATATATTGTCATCATGACTTGGTCATGGGCACATTAACACAAAATTGGAAACAATACCATTGTTATTGGCCAGTTCCAGTTTATACTGACATGTTTGTTGAAACTATTATTTGTTTCTTTGATATTCTTTAAATAGAGATGGGAGAACTTTTCCAGTCCAAGGGCCAAATTCCAATGTGAGAAAGGTCTTGAGACACATATCCCCTCTGTGGGCAGGGCCAAAGGCAAAGTGGATAAGGCTAAAACATGATTCTTACCTATTTTGAGCCTACTCAGAAGCAAAGGTGACACTATTCTGCTGCATGTCTGTGCGGAAGAAAGCAGGACCTAGTCACTCCACCGCACCTTTAAATAACATTTCAAATTCCAGCGCTTTGCATATCTATTCAGAAGTAAGTATGAGCAGCTTAAAGGAGAAGGATCTGCATGCTTACTTAGAAGTAATCAGATGTGAATTACTCAGCAGCTTTCTTCCCAGGCCCTTCACCTTCTCCCTAGCAGAGAAAAGCTCTTAACTCCAGTCTGCTGATTGGAGATAAGAGCTTTTCACTACTGGGAGACAGGGCCCACAGGCCAGAGGTTAGGCTGTGCCTGCCTTAAATGCCATGGAGAACATTCCACCAGCCTCAATGAGTTCAAGCAGAATTTAATGTGCCATGAGCTGGTTAGGCATGTCAGCCTAGGGTCTTGCTTTGGGTGTAAGAGGTCCCAGACAAGCTCACACCTCTGTAAGAAGAGCGGCCACACCTTGGGAGAAAACATAGCATTGCAAACAAAATGTCCCTGATATTTCCAGTTAAAAGGACCAGGTAGCAGATGATGTCAAAGACCTCTGTCTGAGACCAGATATAAGGCAACTTCCTATTAAAAAGAATCTTTAATAGTTTCCCTATCATGATCTAGACATGTCATGGATTCAAAACTTGGAAAGTACAATGATGCATTAAAAATGAATATCTAAAAATTATGTCCATGCAGATGAATACTCTTGGTAATGCAGTGCCCAGAAGAGTTCACAGACCAGTGACTGTGCTCCACACAGCAGAATTCTGACCTTCTTATGCTTATCAGCCACAAATGATGCCCTCCAAGGTTTTGTGGAGCAATGATGCGTAGATGGAGCTCCAATCAAGCAGGGATTTCCCCATAGAACTTTCCCCAGATGTGTGCAGAGTTTTCCCTGACACTGACAAGAATGGCGTGTACATCAAAGCCCCTGAACTGACACTGGAGGGCTGGAAGAATAAAAGCAGTTGGAGACAGTTTGCAAGTTCTACTGGGACTCCAACACCATGAACGGAGATTTGTTATAATTCAACAGATGTACAGTATACAAGACTTTGGACAAAAATGAATAGAGTTGGTTTCATGGGATGGAGGGAAACTGAAAGGATTGTTTTTCATTAAAGAAAATCATATTTTTTATGAAAACACATGTGCTTTGCCTCCATGTTCGAAGGGGTTTCTCAGCACCTCTCATCCCAAAACACTGTGATAAGTGTGTTTAGCCTTGACTCACCTCTCACAGAGTTCTGTGCATGCAGTTGGAGCATTTAATCACCTTCCTCCTGGCAGAAGCGCTTTGTGCTTCCCCCCAAAAACAGGTGCACCCTAACCCTCTTTGACTTCTCACTATCTGAGTGTGTCTTCACAGCACCGCTTTGCCACTCCTTCCCAGTAAAAACCCATGGTATCGCTACTGCCAGGAGGGGGGGATGAAATCCCCACACCAGGAGGGAGTGTGGGCTTTCTGGCAGCCACTCAATTCATCAGGCCCACCCTCTGCCCTCTTCCAGCGACCTATCGCTATCTGCTCCAGAACACCCCCTGCTCAATGCTGAAGCAAGGTCACATGGCGGAAGGACTGTGGTGACCTCGCTTCAAAGGAGAATGTCATGGTAAATCCACGACTTTTAAAATGGGAAGCATCGAGGAAATGCCCCATGGTGGCTGCTCCTTGGCAGCTGCATTGTATAACCAACGCAGTGCCACCACACAGCCACCATTATTTAGATGTAGGACAGACAGCCCCTCTTTCTGTCCAACATCTAAATGATTTTCTCCAACTAACACAAACTCCACACATCATTTCATTCTGGCCGCTTCTGTCAACCATTCCTCCACTTTCTCTTCTGTTACATTTACAACAAAGGGTTTTCCTAAATAAAGAGTCTATATGTTGAATTGGTTTTATTTTACTAAATCCACTGCTTTTAATTCTGAAAATAATGGCCTTTAACTTTTCTGTCATTTGGGGAAATCGCCATCTGCCTGGTCTCATGATGGACTAAATCGTGTACGCGGATGTGCCCTAAACATATGATCCCCTGAATCCTTCTAAGTCTAGGCCTGCAACTTTCACACCCAGAGAAGGCATACAAACTATTATTATTTGTGTGGTAGACAAGATAATGTGTAGATGTGGTTTTAAAAACAGAAGACTCTGGCATTAGGGCAATGAATTGAACTAGATAATCCCATTAAAAACATTTTTATTCACACACTGAGTCATAGAACACAAGGGATTTGGACTTCAGTTTCCAGCAAAAAATATTTTTGAGCTGGATATTATGGCTTTTCTCTAGGATCAATTGCCTGAAGTTGTTTTGGACTTTTTTCATTATTGTTTTTATTGGTTTCTAAGGTGTCTGTCTATTTAGATCTGGATTTAAAACCAGTGATGCAGCTAGATAATTTTAGACCCTGGATTTAATAATCTTATGGGGGAGGGGAGCTTTAGACAGCCTTGTGCCTTACTTTAGAGGTGAAGCACCCAACTAATATTTCTGTTCTCCAACCTGCAACTGCCATTCCGTGTTTTACAATTGCTCCTACATTCCTGATATGTTGGAACAGCAACAGCAACAGTAACAACAGCAACACTGTTTGCCAACCCTGCTTTTAAAAATAATAAATACATTAATACTCTGAGCATGTGCAATTTTGCATTAAATCATAGCTCCATCGTGACTACAGGAATAATACCGAGTGCCATTTTCTGTGTCCTGCTGTCTGCGGGGCCTGCCACTTTTCTGGGCAGGCTGTGGTGTCCTAGACCTTGCTGCACCACTGTTTCAAACATTAATAGAAAATACAAATTGCAAAAGGGATAGAGGGAGAGAAAGGAAGGTGGAGGTGGGATGAAGGACACACTGTGACCTGTTAGGTATTGCAGATAATGGAGTTGCCCAGTTATCCTGATTTTCCCCATGCTCCCAGGGCCTGAAATGTCCATGGAGCCACGCAGGGTGGCTCCATGCCCATGCCTCCCCCCAGCAATTTTGCCATCCCCAAGACGGTGGGGGAGTTAGGACATTTTCTTACCTTTTTTTGGTGGATTGTGGCCATGCGTGGCTCCTCTTCTGTAAAAAAAAATATTTAAAAATGGCGGCCATGACATCTGTCTTTCCTTCTGGGACTTCGCACTGCCATCTAGATGCGGGGGGAAGATTGTGGAAGCAGTTAAGTCTGCAATCTTCCCCCCTCCCTCTACACCCTTAGGCGAAGATGAGCCCTATTTATTAGTAGACAAAGCAGCAATAAGAGCCAATTGTAATAAGGTATTACTTTTTGGGAGAGGGTATTGCTTTTCGTTAGAGCATGCAATAAGCACCTAACTAGATGGTTGCAAGATGGGCATGAGGCAGAAGAGAGCCAAGGCCACAATAAACACAATGTATGTGCCTGCATAAATGCAGACCCGGCTTGCGTCTTTCCCATCAATCTTTTGATGCTTGGCATAGCGTTAGATGGGGACATTCTGGCTTGTCCATGACAACAGTTAACAATTTACTTAAAATTCTTCTTTGCCATCTCAGATTATGGGAAGAATTGTAGCTAAACACAATTATTTTAGCATTCCATTGATCAACCCACACGTACTCTTACATTCAGTGGATCGTCTGTCGTCTGTCGTCATTGTCCTTTCCCATCACGCAGAGTCTTAGTGCTGAAGTGATAACAGTGTGTGAGTTCAAGACATGACCTTTCCTCTCTACTGCATGGTTTCTGTGCTTATATGAGTCAGTTTCATGTTGAGTTTGATCAAATGAAATATAGCTTTTTCTTCCGGCTTTCCCTCCTCCCTCTCTCCCTCCCTCTCTCTCCCTCACTCTATCACAGCCTAAGGGCACAATTCTACGCATGTTTAGACAAAGTTGGCTAGGGAGTGCTGGGGATTGTAGGGCTTTTTCTGTCTAAATATGCAAAGGGTTACACCCTAGATATTGTTTTTCTTTTTGCATGCTCATTTCTTCATTCTGCCCTTTTGATGTATTTTTTAATATAAAAGAAACAGCAGTGGCTTCTTGAAGCGATCCTAACCAATCATCAGGGATCAATTAGCCAATGAGGTGATGCAATCACAAATCTAAACCCAAGTAAAGGCAGATATATCATTGCCCTCATTCTCAGTAGATTTCCTGGCAATGCCACATAGCCAATAAGATTTGTGTATTTGATCAGCATAATAAAACCAAATCAGAATGATGTCAGTGCTTCCCTCCTTCAGTCTGAATGGGTGAACATTTTTGCCTGAATGGGGCAGGTGCACTTTCCAGGGGGGAAATCATTTTTGAAACATGGCTGCCCCCATTTTGGCTCATTTTGGTGATAAAAGACTCTGAGACTAATTGTCATGTATGCTAAACTCAGGATTGTGGATAATCCTGTGCCTCCCTTCTTGCAAACTGTTGAACAGTTTATGGAAATGATAGTACAACTGAAGGCTCGTAGTGGCTCCATCACACCAGCGATTTAGTGCACTCTCATCATGCCTGGTGTGCAGATTTGCAGCACGGTACTCACATGATGCCGTGCCTGTCCTGCTAACACCCTGCCTCTTCCTTAGCCTTTTCTGTCTTTTCCTAGAACACCTAAAGTCTGGATTATTTTCCCTAAGCATGTTTAATGTGCCCTTAAGCCTCTGTGTAGTGCTGTACTCTCGTTTTTCCTTTGTTGTGTGTGTGTGTGTGTACTGTGATGACTTGAATGGATTGCATCAGGTCCTGGCAGGGAAAAGTAATCTCTCCCAGCAGCCGGCTCCAAGACTCAATATAAAACCTAAACCTTGCATCTTAGGCTCGAAAGCATTTATTTTAAAGTATACAATGCTCGAATCTCTGCAGACACAGGATTGTACTCCCTCGATGCCCCCAAAGAGCCAAACTAAAGGGTTGTTCCATTTTTGCTGGGCAGAAAGGTGGTCTGGTTGAAGTACTCATCTGACAGGACCTGCTTGCATATGTCTTGTTAAAGGTGTCGGGAGGAGCAACCAATGAACTGGAGGGAGTGGAAGAGAAAACAAGCGAAAGAGCGGCATATTCAAGTGAAAGGGACCATAAGCTTGACACACTTATGCATTGGAGGTAAAAAAATGTGGAGGCAAAGTGGGGGGGGGGGGAATTATGTGTGATAGAGCTCTTAGAATGACATGTTTAACATTATAGATTGCTTATACATGGCTTGACCTGGAAATTGTGAATGAAATTGTAATAGGGAATGCATCTGAGCATATTCAGCATGATTATCACGAATGGATAATTTAATTCCTTTCCACACATTCGTAGCATCATCCTCTGAATCAGCCTGCAACATATCTATTGCTGGCAGGCTGCAGTCCACGGCCCTAGCATTTTCCCCTGGCAACAAGGTGATCCCCTCTTTGCTGCCTGAACTATCTATAGACACCATCTGTAGCTTAAGGCTCATGTTGCCCATTAGTTGCAATGTGACATGCTCTTGATTAGTGTGCCAGCCAGAGATGTCCTCATCTAGGATACATAATCACACACACACGGTTTTCCATTTCTGCCTAACGCTCAGCATAATGTGGCCACTGAGCATGCTCAGTGCCTTCTTGTTTTGGGATGGGTTGCATTAGTGTTGCTCTACTAGGATCACCCCTACACATTTTGGTTACCCCATATTTGCTAATACCCCCCACTTGTTTCACAGTGGTCCCATCCCTGTGAATGCTAATACCCCCTTTTGTTTCTCAGTGGTCCCATCTAAGTAAGCTAGTCATATATATGAGGATCCATATTTGTGTTCTTTGTTTTTTGTTTTCAGTTTGTGCTATTCTTCCCATTATTTACATTGAATCTGTGGATGAAACATTAAATGGCCCAAATCTTCCTAAAGAAATTAAGGAACATGATGACATCTCCATTTCAGTAAAGCAGATGTGTAAAGATAAGAGCTTTTTAAAATCATCATCATCATCATCTTCATCATCTACCTATTTGGCATCAGTAAAAGTCTATCCGGATAGCAAAACAAGCCCAGCTACCCTTTTTCTGTGGAACATTCTGAAATTCTTCCCCAAGAGCTGATGTATAACACAATTTATATAAACAGAAAGGCAAAGTTAAAGCAAAATGTTACTGTGCACAAAATTGCTTGTTCCTCATATGCAGCTTCCTACTTAGACACACATGCATTTTATAGAAATATCAAATGGTATTGATACAAAAGACTGGTTTGGTTATATGCATATAAAATATTTCTTCTAAAACAATTCCTTTTACAGCTTCTTGTGTGTAATGTGTAGGACAATGGATTTTTGTTGTTATGGCTTTTCATGTTTTCTGAACTGTGTTTCTCTATAGAGTAAAATGCCAATGTTTATCAGAACACTAAATTCATCTGCAAGCCTTGAGGGAAGAAACTTTCATAGAGCATCACTGCATTAGCCACCGAACTGTAAGCTACTTCTGTATTAGAAATGAGCCAGTTCATTCCAAGGAGTTCATGCAATTATACTTTTAAAGATGGAAATATAAATGTGGATAAAAGTTACTCTAGATGTCTTGTATATCTCTTCATTTGAAGAAGTGCAGTTGTGTTTTTCCAAGAGGACTATTTAGGTTTAAGACAGTGCCTATATTTTCAAATTTTAAGCTACGTAAGAGAGAAATGTGTACCCTGAAATCTATAATGTAACAAGCTCTTGAATTATTTTCTTGAGAACTTGAAGTAGCTTAAAGGGTATGAAGTCAGAATAGATCCAGTCTACTTCCTAGTGGTAGTATTCTGGAAATCTCCCCAACTTCATAAAATTGTCACTGTGCTTGAGTGAGTGCTTCTTATACGGAGCAAAAATAAAGAAATAGTTACCAATGGAAATTAAGAACACTGTTTTTCATGTTAATAAAAATGTCATTTGTTTAATCCCAAACCAAAACAGACAATGTACTCCTACACCCTTTAGGTAGTCCTAACCACCCCCACCCCGGTAGCACAATGGAAAGCTAGCAGACCCTGAAGCAAATAGGAATGAATGAAAACACTCATTTCTAGAATGGGGCAGACCTGGCAGAAGGGAGTTCCACTGACCCGCTCCATTCTGGAAATAAGCATTCCTGCATTTCTGGGATTGCTTCAGGAAATGCTATTTGGTAGTGAGTCCCACCTGTGTAACCAAAACAGCAAGAATGTAGCAGTGGTATTTTATATTACTCATATAAATGTTTAAAATCATCATCATCATCATCTTTCTGAATAAAAGATGGAATAAAAAAAATCTCCAGGCTCACTTTTACATCTTCAGTATATGTGAAGGGAGGAAAGGGATTCCCTAGCTCCTGGCAGTGTAGGCAGGGACAAACAATTGTCAAGGTAGGCTGCCACCACCTCAGCCTGAACCAGATGACTCTTAGACTTTACAGGACTTATGAAATAAGGGCCAAAGCTGTCACACTATATTTCTAAGGACTAGGCCTGAAACTTTAAACAGCAGCAATAACCAAGCAGAAGGCTCTAAATTTGCCACCAAGGCTTAGTTGGAAAGAGGCACATATGACCCTTGAATTAGGTGTTAAGTTTATTTAACAATTGGGAAAGGGGGGTGGGCGGCGGCGGAGAAATAAATAACAGTTGTACAAGAACCAGAGTATAGTTGGAAACAATACTGTCAGAACATTACAAAAGTGGCCTAAATATCTCTATACACACCAAAGCATAAGCCCATTGGTCAGGCCTAAACAGACATACATGGAGTCCAGAGAAAAGATAGGGAATTAGAAAAGAGACAGCCCTGATTTTATGCTCACACCCCTGGTGACTCTGAGGAGATCCCTGGCAATCAATCACTGATGGCTAAGAGAGTTTTTCCAGGCCCAGGGGAGGGGGTGAGAGTTCCCGCAGGAATGCATCTGAGATTCATTCAACTGGACTTTTGTCCGATGGGCTTAAGGCCTTTGTAGATAACACACATGCATGCAGGTGGTGCATCATTACGGGCCATGTTAGTCTGGCAAAATGAAAACTCACAGACTACTGAGACATGGGAAAAATTGAGTTCTTGACAGTACACATGAGGTCAGTTTGAAGGCGGTCAAAAGAGAGTATGCTCATAACAAAACAAAGGACTTGGCTGTGTGACTTTCAGATTGCTGGGCCAGATCTACACATCGTTGTGAAGGCACTTCAGTGTGCCTTTTTTAAGTACGTACCTAAATGAGGCGCCTCTTTCTTTACTGCCTCATGCGCCTTTTCTTTCGTTTCGTTTCGTCAGAGCGGTTCACACTTCTGTCCCTTCCATCCCAAGTGGGCGTTTCTTAGAGGCTGGCTTTGGTGGATGCTTGTGACGTTCTCCCTTGCTCCCCCCCTTTTCTTTAAAATTCCTCAAATCCCAGAATTCCCTGTTTGGGTCGTTGTGCTCGCTGTGGAGAAGATGGAGTCCATGGATAGTGCTAGGTTATGGATGGTTTTTTCTCCCTTTGTCCCGAAGTTCCCTGTCCACGTGTGTATGTGAGATGAATGAACGGGGGTTTTGTATATGAAGGTTTTTTCTCCCTTTGTCCCGAAGTTCCCTGTCCACGTGCATATGTGAGACGAACGAACGGGGTTTTTGTATAGCAAGGTTTTTCTCCCTTTGTCCCGAAGTTGCCTGTATACGTGCGCATGTGAGACAATCGAACGCCTGTTATGAATATAAGAAGGGTTTTTTCCCCCTTTGGCCCGTAGTTGGATGCACACGTGCGCATGTGTGATGAACGAACTAGTGCTACGTATAGGAATTATGTGTCTCCCTTTGGCCCCAAGTTGCCGGTACACGTGCGCATGTGAGACGATCGAAGGAGGGTTTTGTATAGCAAGGTTTTTCTCCCTTTGGCCCCCAGTACTAGTGCTATGTATAGGAATTATGTGTCTCCCTTTGGCCCCAAGTTGCTGGTACACGTGCGCATGTGAGACGAACTGCTATGTGTTTCAATTTAAACATTCCTGTTGGTTTAAACATTGTCTTTCAATTTTTAATACAGGTAATGGATGGCTTTGCAGCTTTGGGATTTCGGGGATCCTGCGGAGCCACAGATGGAACGCATAATTGCAATGTTGTTGCTGTATATTCCTTCACTCTCTTCACGACTTTATGTTTTGTGTTACATTGTTACATATTGAATAAAAACCTTTTGTATTGGCATCTGTACTTCCCTTTCAACCAGTAGTCTCCAAAAAATGAAGTTTTGTTTAAAAAATAACTTTATTTAAATTAATAATGTACATAAATAAAAATAGCACTTCATTAAAAAGAGAACATGCATTCATCAGCAGACATTAAAACATCAAAATTAAAGGGTAATCTAAGGAGGGGTGGGGTGGGTTTGTGTGTGGAGGGGAGACTTTAGAGCACAATAGCCGCCGCTCTGTAAAGAGCAGATTAACCCTAACTGAACAAGCACTTATGCGCATCCCTATTAAGAGCTAAAAAAATATTACAAATGGGAAAGGCAAAAGGGGAAAGGAATGAGGAAAATGGAAACCACCCACCTCCCCTCTCCTCGCTCGCGGGAAAGGTGAAGAGTAAAGATGGATGCTTTTCGCGCCGGATTTGTGGGTTGGCTATAGACTTTAAAGCACAATAGCCGCCGCTCTATAAAAAGCAGATTAACCCTAACCGAACAAGCACATATGCGCATCCCTATTAACTAGTAAAAAAAAATTAAAAATGGGAAAGGCAACAGAGGAAAGCAATGAGGAAAATGGAACCGACCTCACCTGTCCTCGCACGCGGGAAAGGTGATGATTAAAGATGGATGCTGCTGTTCTCACCGGAAATGGTATCGGAAGTCAAAAGGCAACAAAATAAGTCTGGGCGGAGCGGGGCGGGGAGGAAAGAGCGAATAATTGTTATACACGTTGGAAGAAGGGACGCCTTAAATTCACTTAACTAAATAACAGCGCCCAAAAGCCGGGAAAATGCGCTTTGAAAGTAAGTCTGTGTGTCTCGATGAGCTTTGGGGCACACTCCAGATGCACGCAACGACGTGTAGATCTGGCCCTGGTTGCCATTTAGCTTGTGATGAACTGAATAAATGGTTTGCCATTCACCTTTGTTGGGATCTGGCATTAAATGAACTGTTGATATATTGAACACTTCTTTCATGCCAGAGGCCCTTGTTTCACACCACCTCTCATACTTGCTAACGGTAATGCACTGAAGTGTCAGGGAGAGAAAAATAGACTAGGAGTTGTTACAAGAATGCCATGATATCGCAAGAATTGAACATAGGGTTAGCTAGGAAACATTTACATGAGCAAATAATTTAGGGCAGCATCCAACTGAGCTTTCCCTTCCTTCCTTCTGCAGTCCCTCATGACCCCTCCAAATCTGCTTCAAAGGGTCCCCTCAACCCAACAGAGCAGATTTGGGGGTGTTAAGGGTTAGAATAATTGAATCTTAGTTAGAAATATTTGCACCATCAGTCCATCCCCCTGTCCAGTGCAGAAATCCAGTTTAAAGCATCCTTGATAGTTAGCTGTCTAATCTCTGCTTGAATACTTCCAGTGATGGAAAGCCCACCACCTCTCTAGCAGTCAGTTCCATGTCTGATGGCTCCTACCGTTAGGACATTCTTCCTGTTGTTCAACCAAAATCTGCCATCCTGTAACTAATCCCATTATTTTGTGTCCTACAGTCTTGGATAATAGAGAATAGAGGTTGCAGCCCTCTCCTGTGTAACAACCTTTAGTTACTTGAAGAGTGCTATTGAATTCCCCTACAGTAACCTCTTCTCAAGGCTAAACATACCCACTCCCTTCAATCTTTCCTTATAGGACTTAGTATCTAGCCTCTGGTCATCTTGGTTTCTCTTCTCTGAACTTGTTCTAATTTATCTGAATTCCTAAAGTGTAGTTGTCCATAAGTGGATGTAGTATACGAGATGAAGCCTGACCAGCGCAGAGTGCAGTGAAACTACTGCTTCCTGTGATTTAGAAACTATATTTGCAGCCCCATCACACTGCTGACTGATATAGCTTGTGACTGACTATGGGCGTTACTAGACGAGGCTCTAGCGCGCGTTACCTTCCGCAGTCACGTCGAGGCTTCCAGATGACGTTCACGAGGATCCGCCGTTATCCCGCGGTGAAGCCTCTTTCTCCCGACTTTAAAAAAGTGAGTTTTAGGACGCCTTTTCCTGCTGTCCCGCGGTAATTCGGAGTACGTGTGGGAGGATGTGAGGTCACTGCGGTCCGCACTGGGCAGGAAAAGGCGTGCTAAGGGGGAGTGGTCAGCGGCTTCGGTCAAGCCGCCTCCGCCATTTGCGCGCAGTCCGGCAGCTGGGGCAGCGCGGCGGAGCGGCTTTTTTTTTTTATTTCCCCAGTGACAGTTTGCGCAGGAACGGAGGACCGGAAAAGTGGCTGGTGACTCCTTGCGGTGGGCAGCTACCGTGGCCGCATAATGGCGGTGCTGTACGCTGCCTGTTAGTGTGGGTACCAGGCTGGCAGAGGGCAGAGCTGTTTGTGGGCTGCTGCCATGGCTACGGCCAGATGTGGGTTGGCTCCTTGGGATGGGGCACAGGGCACAGAGGCGGTCATCGCCGCCGACACCTCAGAGGCATGATGGGAGATGTAGGCACAGAGTGGCCATGCAGACGATTGACCTCGGGTCATATGACACCCGCCACGACCCCCATCAGGAAGTGAGCGCATCAATGTTGACCCTCAACAGCACCAGCAGCACTTCGGCTGGCACTGGCACTGCCGCCGCTGCCGCCGCCAGGGCCGGCGGCGGCATCGCTGACGGCTGCGCAAGTTTGCGGTCTTTCGGACGTGCGCAAACCGTGCAGCGAGCGAAAAAAAAAGCCGCGGCAATCAGGCCGGTGTGGCTGCGCAACCGTTCTCGCGGCGGCAGCAGCACAACCGGCGCAAACTTCCGCCACAAATCGAAGGCAGGTGTGGATGATGAGGCGTCACGGCTGAACGGGAAAAGCCGCTTTCACCGCTCCTCAACGACGGAACACCCGGTACGTCTAGCAACGCCCTATGACTCCAACATTCTTTTCACAAGTACTAGAGTCAAGCCAGGTATCCCCCATTTGATTTATTTGTTTGTTTTCTAAATGAAGACATTTGCACTTGTCTCTGTTAACTTTCATTCTGCGTTTCTTCTTCTTCTTCACAGTTTTCTAAGCTATCAAGATCATTTTGAATTTTGTTCCTGTCTTTTAAGGTATTATCAGCTATCCCACCCAATTACATGTCAACATTGCAAGGTTGCAGAGAGGGGAAGGGGAATCACCCCTCCCCATTTTATTTATCATCATCATCATCATCATCATCATCATCACCATCTATATACTACCCCATAGTTGAAGCTCTCTGGGTGGTTTACAAAAGTTTAAAACAGTGAACATTAAAAACAAACATGCAAAATTTAAAACCATAAAAAGCATAAAATACAAACAAAAACAGACAATATCCAGTTTTGCTGATGGAAGCCGTTCCAGTGGTGAGAGGCACCTATTGATTTTACTCATTAGAGACACACTCTTGCAAAGGCTAATAAAAAATTAGATAGATATGATACAGGCCATGGCTAGACCAGGCCTATATTCCGGGATCATTCCTGTACATCCAAATGACACACGGGGATACTGGGAGCAGGCAGGGACGACCCCTCCATTTGCCTGGGATAATCCTTAGGTTTAGCTAAGGCCATAGACTTTCTGCTTTTGAATCTCGCTAACATTTTGCTTCAGGATTTGAGAGTACATCTAAAAATCTTCCATTTGCATGATTCTGTCATGTGTATGTGAGGGGCATCAAATTCACCCCAGGGGGAAAAGCAGTAAGAAAGACATGAAATAGAAATTTGGTTTTGTATATGCAGAAAATGAAATATGACCTACATTTCAAGAGACAATGAAACCAATCAGCTAGAAACACATGCCACATTGTGCTCAAGTGCAAACTGACTTGATTGAGAGCAGCGATGATGAAATTTGCAATCTGCCATTCCAACCTGCAGTTCTGCTGCTTGTTTTAGTATGGTGATTTTAGAAGTTGACATCTCTCTGTGCACATGGTCCAAAGTATACAAGAAGGAAAAGGTGGCAATTATGAGAAGGGCCTGCAGCTCAGTGCTAGAGCTCAAGCATTGCATGAAGAAGGTTCCCAGTTCAATCCCCTGCCTTCCACAGGCTGGGCAGGAAAAACTCTTGCCTGAAACCCTGGAGAGCCGCTGCCAGTCAGTGTTGACAATACTGGGCTAGATGGACCAATGATCTGACTCAGTATAAGGCAGCTTCCTATGATCCTATAAATGTACCCAGGTAGAAGTAAACATTAAGCAAATACTGGATAGTACAGATAGACTGTTGTCCCATGCAACTTCCTAGTATTATTGCCTCCTCATGGGAATGGATGGATCAGTGTATTTGTAGTTTGTGTCAGTTTCACATGTGTTTATTCATAAATCTGTTCTGTCCTGCTTCCACATTCTGTGAATAGTTTAATCTGTATTTAAATATGCATTTAAATTCACATTTTCCAACATATGGCTACTAGGAGGAGGGCTTTCTCCGCTGTGGCACCCTGGTTGTGGAATGAGCTCCCCAGAGAGGTCCGCCTGGTGCCTACATTGTACTCCAGCTGAAGACCTTTTTATTCTCTCGGTATTTTAACACTTAATTTTAACTTAAATTTAAATTTTACTATTTTAACTCTGTATTTTAATTTTATATCAATTTTGCTGCATGGTTTTTATCCTCGTTGTGCTTTTTATACTGTATTTTGTATTTGTGCTTTTAACCTGTTGGTTGTTTTATTATGGTTTTAATTTTTGTGAACCGCCCAGAGAGCTTCGGCTTTTGGGCAGTATAAAAATGTAATAAATAAATAAAATAAATAAATAAACATATTTTGTCACAAAATATGCATTTTTTTATTTTATCCCAAAGGGCCCATTTCTAGACATTTAATTCTAAAATGTGCATTTTTAAATTTACATTTTGGTATTTTTTATTTTATTTTTTTGAGCCAAGAAATGCATTGCAACCTTCAGAGAAGTGTGAAAACTGAAGGAATTGATTTTTTCTAACCCAGGGCCTTGCTAGACCTGGTGGCTTACGCCGTCAGGGAGGCGGGGCCGAGGCGCGCTAACGTTAGCGTGCCTCCCCCAGGCTACCACACGGCGGACGCGTAGGGACGTCGCGTCCCTGCGGCGTCCGCCATTTTTAAAATTATTTTAAAGGGGCCGGGTGCAGCCCGAAGACGGCGGACAAGGTAAGTGTTTTTTTTACATATTTTTTACCCGGGGGGGCGAAGGCTGGGAGGGTGGGTGGCAGGGTGGGTGGCACGGGGGGAGGGTGGGTGCGATCGCGCCGCGCGCCACCCGAGCCCGGACAATGCCGCCCCATGCCAGGCATTGCCCGGGTGGCGCGCGGCGCGATCGCACCCGCCCTCCCCCCGTGCCACCCACCCTGCCACCCACCCTCCCAGCCTTCGCCCCCCCTGCCGATAGGCAAAGCGCTCCTATGAGCACTGTGCCAGGTCCACAGCTTTTCACGGCTCCTCGCAAGCGAGGAGCCGCGAAAAGCTGCGGAAGTCCCTAGACGTTCCCCAGCTCCAGCCTGAGGCCGGAGCTGGGGAAAAGGCACACCATAAGCGAATTCGCTTATGGAGCGTTGGAGGAGGCCTCAGCGCGGCCTGTCTCCAGATTCCCCTGTGCGTCATCTGGACGCAGAGCAGGGAAGCTGGGACAGAAGGCGCGCTAAGGCCTCGTCTAGGAAGGCCAACAGCTCAGGAAGTGTAGATCAGGTCAGTTCATATTAGAATTCACAAAGACCAAATTTCTACCACCACACGGGCCCTATGGCTCTTACTGCCAGTAACTTCATCCTTTTAGAATGGGGAAAACAAATTGCAAAAAATCCACCAACAGTGGTTGGAGATCTGGAGTAGCACTGTGCTGAATTTTTAATCAATTTATTTTTGACCATTCATGGGGTGGGAGGATGAAAAGGAATTGCACTCCATCATTGTGGGAAGGGGTGAGAATTTAGGAGAAATTTCTCTGGGTGCAGGGCTTCAGTATCCTTTCTTTTGCCACCCTGTCCATGCAACCTGTCTGGCTGCTTGAGCTTCTTGAAAAGCCCCAAGAAGACTTAACCAGGATTTGTTCCCTTGGGGCTTTCCAGTGCTGCTGGGTTGTGCTGTTCTTCCTCTCCTTCTCCTTCTTTCTTGTTAAAATGACTTAATAACAAAGTAAAACTAAAAATGCCTCTCTCTCTGCTTTCAGGCACTCAAAATGAGAGATGGCCCTCAGTGTGGCCTTCCTGGTAATTTTTGGAAGCTACATTCCATTTTTCTCATCTAAAGCACTGTCCTTAAATGTTTTCTCTTGCCTTTATGTTTGAACCTGCAGTGACTCTACGGAAGTGACACAACAGATTAAACGCAACAATCTGAAGCCAGGAATTTCACTTGCATGAAAGATACAGCTCAAGCTATACTCAGCATCACCAGCACTTTGGGTATTAGGGAATTCTGGTTTGGTGTATCACGTGGGAGACTTTGAAAGCAACATGGACCTCAAAGAGTATGCGTATTATATACAGAAAGCCTGTCTTCATTTTTTAAAAGTACAATTTGCCCATCTGTCTGTAAGAATGTCCATTTTCATCTGCATACAGCTCATTCTAAAAATAGCTTCTCCTTAGCTGTAAACAAGTTTGACTTAAGTAGTTTTAATACAAACAGTTTTTTTTTAAAAAAAAAAAAAGAGAGAGAGAGAGAGATCGGGATCTAAAATGCAAGTGATTCAAGGGAGAGAAGATCTAAGGTATATCAGCATAAGTGATCTTAACAGGGTTCTAATGCATTGTCTTATTCATCTGATCCAGTTCCCATGAGGCACCAGTATTTCAGTCCTACTGATTCCTGCACAGCACTGGTGGTGAACTCTATCCTAGTCCAGATGTTCTGTTCTCCTGCACTGCATTGTCCCTGCATTTCCAGAGAACATTTTCCATGCTTCAATTGCAACTCTGAAAGGCAGGACTTGGATTGTAAAAAGCTCAGATTAAGATGCATCCCCAGCCTTCTGTCTTTGATGGACTCTCTATATAAAGAACTTTATGACATGGGCACCAAATGTTACCTTTTTATTATTTCCCTGCTGATGCGGTGACAACATAAACCTGGCTCATGACAAATTCTTTACTGTAAGGGGAAATCACAGGCTCAGAGCTGTTATGAATAGTCTACACATGCTATTAGAACCTAATTAATGGATACCAAGCAGAGCATTTCAGTTCACTGGCCCAGTTCTTCAGAACTCTCAACACTCAAGAATTACTAGTGATGGGGCAACGCTTCAATGGTATGAGGAGGGTTGAGGCGCAAAATCTGCAGTTTGATTCTCTAGCCTTGAGGTGGATCCAGATTCCTCCACAACTCAGTCTTATTTCAATATGTTTGTTTAGCCCTTACTGCAACACATCACCACAGCTTCCTTCTCTTTCCCAATATGAAGGTTTGAGGCCTACAGAGCAAAGTCAGAGGCCTGGGGGTGTCTGTTGGGAAGGGGTATCCTTGAGAGGAGTAGTTTCATTTCTCTGGTTAAAATTAATTTCCCTGCTTAAGTTTCATTTCTCCAGCTAAGTTTCATTTCTTCAAGACTGAAACAGTACTTTCTATTTTGGGGGAATACAGTATAAAAGAGTGAGATTGTCAGCCTGGGCAGAGCCAAAAAAAAAAAAAGAAAGAAAAAAAGAAGAAAAAAGCAGAGCAGAGGAAGGAGCAAAAAGAAGTAGTCTGGAGAAATCTAGGTGACTCCTAGGGTAAAAGAAGTTGCATTTTTACAACTTTTATTTTTTTTAATGAATTTGGTATCACTCAGCTCTATTGCCTAAATAACTTTAATTGCAATTTTGTTGCTTTAATGTATTAGTAAACTTTTGTGTTAAACCTAGTGTGTCTGGTGTGCCAGTCACCCCACGTCTACAGCCTAAATCCTATGTCATTGGGAAAGGAAAGGTGAAAGAAGGAAGGTGAGACTCCTTAAAACATTGCTCAGGGGGTCAAGGACATAGAATGAACCCTGACAACCTTACTCAGGCCGTAGCTAGACCTAAGGTTTATCCCAGGATTGTCCTGGGGTCAAACCTGTTCATCTAAGTGCCACACAGGGCATCCAGCGCTCAGGCAGGGATGAATCCAGGATGATCCTGGGATAAACCTTAGGTCTAGCTACGGCCTTAGTTAGTTGCAAAGAGGGTTCAAAGCAGAGGCTCTGTAAGGCCCTGGAGACCACTGTGGACATGCACAGAAGCATCCAGGGCTACCAGGAACTATGGGAAATGCAATTCCCATGGCCACCAAATCTCTTAATAATGAACTACATTCCCCATGTTCCCAAGATCCGTAGATGCTACTATGAGCAAGGCTCACAACAATGTCTAGAGTCTGACAAAAGCCCTACCATTACTTCCAGGTAGGTTTGGGAGAGGAAAGAAGGTAGGAGAGCTTGAAAGTGGTGAACACGGAAATCTCTGGAACCTTTTGGTCCCTAACCACCCAAAGAGCTTCGGCTATGGGGCGGTATATATATGTAATAAATCAATCAATAAATACTCCATGTCAAAGCCCCAGAGATGCCTTGTACCCCCAAAATTCCTTTGCGTGTTGGAGGATGAAGCGGTAAATAAAACACAGACACAGAGCTTGGGTTAAACTTGGACCTCTTTATTTATAACGGTGGATAGCTACATCCCTCTCTGGATCTTCATGTGACAGTGCGGGAATATCCTGACTCAGGCCACTTTGCCTGTCATTATGGGCAAGCCACACTCCAAGCCAGAAGCCAGATAACCCGGCTCCTTGCTTATCCATCACTGTGTAAGTGTGGGGAGACCGCCCTACTTCACCCCTCTTGCTGCTATAATGACAGCAAGTAGATGAAGCAGGAGGGCCTCCAAAGGCATACCATATCCTGACATGTGAGCCGCGGAGCACCCGCGCACAGGCCGTCTGGCTATGCCAATCACCAAAAAGCAGGTGCCAGTATGCTTACCATCCTTAACTAAATGTTAAGGATGAGGCCACCAGTGAGGGAGGAAGCAGCAGCCAGGCACCTCTCCACCGTGCCTGGGTCCAGCTCCAGCTGAGAACCCCCTCCCTCCTGCTACCAACTGTCTCTGCAGAGGCCACCAGTGAGGGAGGAAGCAGCAGCCAGGCACTTCTCCACCGTGCCTGGGTCCAGCTCCAGCTGAGAGCCCCCTCCCTCCTGCTACCAACTGTCTCTGCAGAGGCCACCAGTGAGGGAGGAAGCAGCAGCCAGGCACCTCTCCACCATGCCTGGGTCCAGCTCCAGCTGTGAGCCCCTTCCCTCCTGCTACCAACTGTAACTGCAGAGGCCACCAGAGAGGGAGGAAGCAGCAGCCAGGCACCTCTCCACCGTGCCTGGGTCCAGCTCCAGCTGAGAGCCCCCTCCCTCCTGTTGTCACCTGTAACTGCTGAACTTTCCAACTAAGATTGTAGTGCCTGAGTTAGCTTTCCTTTTCCCCCTCCTCCTCCCTCCCAATCCCCTTTCCTTTTGTGTCATGTCTTTTAGATTGTAAGCCTGTGGGCAGGGACTGTCAAGAAATACTTTTGTAAGCCGCCATGAGAGCCTTTTTTGGCTGAATGGCGGCTTAAAAATCCTTAAATAAATAAAATAAATAAAATAATAAATAAATGATCCAATTCCCGCACATCCCTGCCACGAATTCACCTATTTAAACACCCTTCCTCCTAATACCTCCAGTATGAAGTAGGCAAAAAACCCGGTGGGGAAAAATTCCTACTTAGCCCTCTCCCCAAAGAGAGTGACTGGCTATTCCCACACTAGAAGAGGGAGGGAGGGGTCAGCGACCCGAAAGAGGCCAAAATGGAGGAGCGGGCTGCTTATATACAAGCAGCCCCTCCCAAGCCCCCACGTGACCCTATTGCCAAAGGGGGAGTGTTGTATTTCGCTCCTCCCCAAATGCAACGGCCGGCTTCCCGCCCAAACTTGCAGTTGGGCATGGGCTGGTTTTAGTCTCTACTGAACACTTCTGCTGTTCACAAATGTGCGTGTGCATACACCTGCCCGCTCCCTTTATCTGGTTGTACCTGTGCATGTCAGCTTTCCCCAAGCTTTGATCAAGACAGAGATTCCAAACTATCCCCATTAGCTCCCATCAGTCAACCACTAACTAGAAATCTACCGAACAAAAGAACAGCCAGAAGCTATAACAATGTATTCTAGTTTATGAGATAGGAAATTTTCGTTTATTTTGTGGTGTTTCTAAGTTATACTTATCATCTGGCACAAGTATGCTAAACTTCTGAAAGCGATGTAGTAAGTCAGGTACAGATGAAAAGATTCCTGCAACTTTTGAATGACCTCCTTTAGTGGTACTTAGCTAACATTCCTACAAAAATGAAGCATTTGATTATAGGATGATCATAATCAGTGTTAATATGTAAGCCTATTAATGCAAATTCTGCAGGTTTTTAAAATCTTAAGTGTAAAAAATAAACTCATTTGCACTGCAATTTCTTTCAAGTGATTACTCTACATTTGCAAATCCAGTTTGCATTTTAATTTTTTTTTGCAGCAATTGCTTAGGCTGTATTTCTCTCCAATACTTTTGTTCAGCAAACAAGAGTATATTAGGCTAGGCTTGGCTAGGCCAGACCAGACCAGACCACTAACTCTGTGTATTGAAAACATTTCAGAAGCCTTATAGACCAATTTGCTTCCCTATTAGAATCATAGAATATCAGAGCTGGAAGGGGTCTACAAGGCCATCCAGCTGCCTCTTGAAGGCCTCTAGTGTGGGAGAGGCCACAACCTCCCTAGGTTACCTAAGGAGTTACTGATTCCATTGTCGTACTGCTCTGATGTCCAGCTGGAATCTGGTTTAACTTGCATTCCTAAAAACATTTACTAGGATCTACATCCTATGAACACCTGAGATTTATTTCTGAGTAAATATGCATAGGAGTCAATTGTTAACTTAAAAACAAATAAACTAGTGTTGTGTGCCTTTAAAAATGTTTTTAAACTAGGGGTGAGCCAAATATGACTTAGGGCTCCATCACACCTATTTTTTCCCCTTTGGTTTATCTTCACATTTACCTCTGTTTCATAAGCACATCAAGGGCTCCATCACACACAGTCCGTTTCACGTGGGTTTTTGCTTGTTTGCTCTTCCACTCCACTCCACTCCACTCCACTCCACCGTACCCCTTCTCCTTTCTCCTCCAGCTCATTGGTTGAGGTACTCTGATGGGCATGAGCTCTCTCCACCCCGCCCCGCTCTGTCTTTGTTATCTAGCAATTACTTTGAAGGTTTCATCTGGGCTCTGTTTCTGCAGACAATGGGGGGGGGAGGTTTGGAGAACTAAAAAGTCCATTCAACTGACTAATAAGTCCCTATGATGATGTGCTGGGGAAGGAGAACCGCCCCACCCTCCCCTTTCATCAGCAAGACTCCATAGCACACACACCCAAATAGGAAAAGTGAGAGGGGAAAATAATCCAGACTTTTTCCTCACCAAAATAGAATGCAACAGGGTGGGGGGAGGAATGAGATGAGTGCAGGACAGGGATGACAAGTACCATGCTGCAAAACCACTTACCAGGAATGGTGAGTGCGTGATAAATCACTGGTGTGATGGAGCTCTTAATGACTGTTGGAGTCAAAATTTCAGTGGTGGGGTGAAAAGGGCAATTGTGGAGGGGGGGGCAAACCATTGCAGTGCACCTCAATTCCAGTTGCTGCCACCTACCATCCAACTTATTGCAGCACTCTCTAGTTGCATGCCTGGAGGATCCCTATTCATTCGCCATCTCCTGAGACTAACTGTGAGTACAGCCAAAGGACACAGGGTTCCATTGGCCTACGTAGACCTACGGAAGGAGATGTGTTCACCAAAAGGTTTTGTTACTTTCTATGTTCTGCTTTTGTTGCTTGTTGTCAAACTGAATAAATACTAGAACTTATACCTCAGGTGTGTGGGTGAGGTTGCTACTCAGACATCCCTAAATTGGTGTCCCAGGTTTCCTGGGTGGGGGCTTGAGCCTGAGCTAACCTTAAGGGAAGAACAAACAACCCCTTGACACAGAACCCGCCCCTGGGTACTGACCCAAGGGTTACAAATGCTTTTTGTGCATTTTTATATTATTGAATGCTAAGGTGTGTGTTTTTAGAGTGTACAGTGCCATTTCCATTTTGGATTTGGAAAGGTGGGGTAAACATTTTCTTTCAATTACATGTTTTAACAACTACAGTGCCCATCAAACTAGGACTGTGACAGCTCAAGATGATTCAAGTTCCTCTTATTTGTATTCTTTTTTAAAGTGCTATCCATCGGAAATGACTTAAAACAAACGTATATTAACATTTTGCATAGCTCCTCACTGGAGGCTATTTGAGTTGAGGCAGATTCTGTGCTTGCCATCTGGGCGTGGCTGTTTGCCCCTGTCTTGCTGCACCCGCAGCCTGAGGAACCTTCATAAGGGAGCTGGTACCAGAAGGAGCTGAGAGAGGGATTTCTGGCTTTTAGGGTCCAGTTGTATAAGCTTGTGGGGAGTCAATAGGGACTAATGCCATCACCATTAGTGATGGTGTGAAGGTTGTCATGGGGCCTTTATTTATGTAGTCCTTCATTTATTTATTTAAGACATGATCCTATCCATGTTTAGACAGGAAAAAAGTCCTACAACAAGGGAGAGGGCCTTTTCAGTGGTGCCCCCCCCATTATGGAATGGTCTCCCCGATGGGGCTTGCCTGGCACCAACATTGTTATCTTTTGGGTGCCAGGTCAAGACTCTTCTCCCAGGCATTTAACAGCATTTAACAACGTATGCTAAGTTTGTTTGTTTTTTAATGGACCCCAGAACTGTTGTTGTTTAAATGGATACTGTTGTTTTATACTGTTGTTTTTATATGTTTGATGGTTTTAAATTTTGTCTACTTTTTAATGTTCATTGTTTTTAACTTTTGTAAACTGCCCATAGAGGTTCGGCTATGGGGCGGTATATAAATTTAATAAATAAATAAATACAACTCCCAGCATTTCCAAGCCAGCAGGGGTGGATGGGGAATGCTGGGAGTTGCAGGGCATTTTTTTCCTGTCTAAATATGCATAGAATTGTGCTCTTAAAGTTTGTGGGGGTTTTAATCACCAAAGCCTCCCAGATTGGTTTGCATGTGAGCCATAAAACAAGACAGTCCCTGCCTGCAGGCTTACAGTCTATAAAGATTAGGGGTGTGCTCCGCTCCGATTAGAATCGGAGAATCAGAAGCAAATTGGCTTGCTCCGCCTTGCCCAGAGGCGGAGTAGAAGCAGACCGTGGACCCTTAGAAGCACGGCAAAGAGAAGCGCCCATAGGCAGAGCGCTTCTTTTTGCGGAGCGCTCCGATCGCCATTTTGGAAAATTTCGCCCATAGGATTGCATTGCAGAAAAGAATAGGGGATAACTGTGTTGTTTTTTAAGCTATCTTTCTGAAACTTCTTGTGCTTAGAGAGTCATGGCTGGGGGTCATTTTGAGCCTACTCTTAGCTTTCTGCATGGTGCGGTTCGCTTGCTAGAATTTTTGGAAAAATTGGGTAAAAAAACCAGGAGAGGTACCTTTTTGAAGTGCTGAGAGGCAGAGTCATGATCACATGATCCCAAAGTTGGAGGAGGGGATAGGCAAAACAGGATACTAGTAACTTGGGATACTGGGAAACTTCTCTTTTTTAGTCTGAACGGACTTTTCCCAGTGTTTTTTAAAACAGTAGCCCCACCAAATGCACAAACACAACCTGAAATCATATACTAAGCAAATAAATAACAGATAGGAAACATAGCACTGCTACCCACCCTAACCTTGGTGAACAACTGAAAAGATGTGGTGCAAGGGGATGAGCTCCCCTAGGGCATGTGGACATGCCCAGTGCACACACTCCTGTCCTTGGAGGGTCATCAGAGTCCTCCAAAGGTTAACCAGTGGAGAGAGACTAATGCCTATCATGAGTTGAAGTGTTAGTTTGCTTCTTAAAGACTGGTCCCTAGACAGGGCCAGTCAAAATTGGCATAATTCCCCCTCCCCCTGGGCACGTCCACTTCCCTCTTACTGGTAAAAGACAGATATAGCCTTTTTAAAAAAATTCTTCCTGTTGTTTATTCAGCAACACTGCTGATTTTAATTCCACCCCTCCTTTGTTTGTTTGTTTATTTATTTATTCCATTTTATATTTACACCCCATAGCCCAAGCTCTCCTGGCTTTTCCTCTTCAGTGAAGTCAGGCAGGCTTTCATTGTGGTTCAACTCATTGTTGTTGTTGTTGTTGTTGTTGTTGTTGTTGTTGTTATTGTTGTTATTGTTGCTATTAATATTAATTAGTACTGCTATTAACATTATTATTTTGTTGTTTAGTAATGGCTGTGATCACAGTGCAGTCAATGAACTCTGAAGCAAGGATCACAAAGCTTTACTCTTATCCTCCTAGCCTCTTAGTTTTGGGATACAAAAGAAAAGGCATCTCTCTGTGCTGCTCCCTCCTCACAGGGATGGTTTGCATTACTGGCTTTGAAACTATCCTTGGCTCACTTCCTTATGCCCCCAGAAATGTCTGCTGCCTTCCCTCCCTCCTCCCCTGCCCACCTCGCAGGGATGGTTTGTGTGTGTCTTGCTTTGACTCAGGGGATAAGTCCTTCCTGCGCTCACTTAGACTTTTGGAAGTTCCAAATCAATTTTTCAAGTGTGGAAGAAGATTCATATAGGTTTATCTCTACTCCCCAATTCATGGCATGTTGGGATTTCCTTTGAAATGGCCCCATTGAGCTGTCTGCAGCTTTAAATCCCTGAGATACTGGGGTGTCCAATTTTCAAAAATTCCCCAAAAATCAGGGGATGCTTGGATTGGCTTGAGTCTTGGCATATGTCCATGTGTATATGTCCATGAGGTGTCATGGTGCAGAACTTGAGGTTTCTAACATGAAAATTGACGTAGTTCTAGCATGGGACTTGATTTGGGGTGAGTTAAAAGTTTATAGCCCCGCCAAAAATCAGGGGATGATGGGATTTGCTTGAGGCTTAGCATGCATGTGTATACAAGTATAAACTATCATGGTGCTGAGGTTGAGGTTTCTAACGTGAAAATTGACAGAGATATCGAAAGGGGTGTGAATTGGGGTTATGGGTGGTGCGTTAGAGGTTAAAGCCCCACCAAAAATCAGGGGATGATGGGATTTGCTTGAAACTTGGCGTGATTGTGGATCTAGATGGCATCTGTGAGGGTGCCCACTTCAAAAAAATTTATCTGTCAAAATGTCGGAGAACACTCCATGTCTGAAAATGGGGTGTCCGATTTTCAAAAATTCCCCTCAAATCAGGGGACACTTGGATTGGCTTGAGGCTTGGCATACATGTGTATACGTGCATGAGGTGTCATGGTGCCAAACTTGAGGTTTCTAACTTTAACAGAAAAAAAAGTTGTAGACTTTTTTGGATTTCAATGCAAGCCTATGGGGGGGGGAAAGCGGAGCTCCGATCCGGATCCGGAGCTCCGCAGCGGAGCGGAGCGGACTATAGGCGGAGCGGGGAGGAGTGAAGCGGCCCAATCTGCGAATTGCAGATCTGGAAGAGAAGATGATCGGGGGGTCCGTGCACACCCTTAATAAAGATGTGATACAGAAGGGGAAAGGGCTGGGAAAGGAAGACAGGGGAACATAACTATCTTTCAGCAGGGTGGTGGAATGGCTCTGCTTCCTTCTCATCTCTCTCTGTGCAGCTTTAATAACATCTGCCAGGAGAACATCTTTCTCCATCTTCACTTTTCTGGTGGTCTTCTGCAGATAAGCCAACAGGAGGGGACTAGGCAAAAGTTGGAGGGCACCATTTCTTGGCTCATGATATGGGATGCTAGTAGAAGGGTCTCCTTCTGTTCCAAGAGAATGTTTGAAGTCTTTTATGATTATCACCGCTTTTCTTTTCAAGCTAGAGTTAGGATCCTAGTGAGTGGGAGGACAATCATATCAAGACAAACGATGGAGCTTTTATTGGACATCTTTTCTGTTCTTGTGTATGTGATATAGTATGGCCTAATCTACACCAAGCAGGATATAGCACTATGAAAGCGGTATGGAAGCGGTATATGTATTTATTTATTTTATTTATTTATTTAGAATATTTATATACCGCTCCCCATTGAAAAATTTCAATGTATCAATGGACCCTAACAGTTGTCAGTACACTTCAATACCACTATAAAGCAGTAGTGTGGCTCCTGCCTTTATATACCGCTTTCATTGTGCAATATCCTGCTTGGTGTAAATTAGGCCTATGTTTGATTGGAGGCTGCTGCTAAGGGTAATTCGATTTTGTTTTTGCCTTTTATACTAGTTTGATATGGGCAAGTTTCTTATTGTTACATCTTTTAATAGGTTCTGCTGAACTAATTCTGTAATGAGGGTGTAATTTGTTGGTATCATTGGTATGGGCTAATGTTAATGTTCATCCTCTTTTAAACTTTTGGTGTTCTAAAAGAATTGCAGTTGTTGAAATATCCAAGCTACACAGTTGGGCATCTTTAGTTGTTAGGGCTATTACTTACCTTGTTTGTTTATTTGTTTTTGAACCACTTTGAGCACAATGCATTTATGAAAAATGTGATCTATAAATAAATGGACTGTGACTCTTTTCTAATGAGCACCAACCACCCAAATAATCAGACCGTTCTCTGAAGTTGCCAATTTAACTCAGAAATAATTTCATTAAAGTATCCTGTACGCAGGCACACAGTCCAATTCTGAATATGTTTCACTTATATTTTTACCAGTGTTGATGATCACATCTGTTGCACAGCTACTACTCCCCCCCCCACTCCTTTAACATCCATCTGGCATTTGTAAGTGCCATCTGCCAAAGCTTTCAGTAACATGTTCAACTTGGTAAGATTTTGCTAGCTTACTGCTTTCTTCTTTTATCAAGGTATTCCTTATCTCAGATATATTGGTTATATTTGGATTTCACCTGCATTGGTCGTTGTCTCCAATATGATTATCCGCTTCAATGCAATCTTTTAAAACAGAAGAGACCTGGTATTATGTATGATTCCACTTTGTGAGCAGCAAAAATGCCTTTCATGTAGAGCCCTGACTTGTAAGAATCCAGGAACATTGTGGATGACCGTATGACTTGACTGACGTGCTGAGTTGGATACAGGATGTCTTATGCTACCAGTACAAGCAATGCATAATTTGCTGGCGCAAGTTGGTGCCATTTCAGCATCACATAATCAGAATGCCTTTAGGCGTTTTGGAACAAACGGCAACAAGAAACACACGTAGCATGCACTTTCTCTTCCCTGTTGCTTCACCCATAGCATACAGAATAGAACTTTCACATCATGTTCTGTCCCAATCTCCCATTCCACAATGTTAGGGCCAAACTAAATGTTCCTTTAAGCTTTTCTATGTGAGTCATTTGTTGTACTCTTGTCACTCCCTAATTGCGGTTGTATACAGTTTCTTTAGATGACATTATGACCCTCTAGTTTGGTGTCTGATCGTAAACATCACTTTCCATGAGGTCTCTCTTTTTTTCAGAGCAGGGAAAATGGGGTATTATGTCTGATGGTGATAGAAAGCATGATTTCCTCTTCTGTGTCTACACTATTCTGCCATAATATGGTGCCACCTAGAGGTTATGTAGCAAAAAAGCAGGAAAGGAAACACTCCTCAGGTGCTCAGATTACAATTCTGAAATGAAACCGAAAGTAGATGCAGCAGATTAACAGTCTTGTGTAGAAAAAAACCCTCTTATGCAAGCATGTATGGCCCTACTTCAGATCAGGACCATGGAGATTGAGAAGGGGAGATTACTGGAAGGATCATCTCCTTCCATATGTACCTCCAAAGGATCATCCTTAGAGGCCCTTACTAAATGAGATGAGGCAGGTGGCCACTAAGGAGAGGGCCTTTTCAGTGGTGGCAGCCCAGTTGTGGAATGCCCTTCTCAGGGGGGTTCACCTAATGCCTACATTGTGTGTTTTTCAGCACGTGGTGAAGACCTCCTTATTTCCCAGGCCTTTTATTTATTTATTACATTTTTATACTACCCCATAACCACAGCTCTCTGGGCAGTTAAAAAAGTTAAAAACAGTGAACATTAGTCCTTCAGTTGTTGTTGTTTTTAAATAGCATTTTAGATCTTTGCACTGCTTTGGGTGTTTATCTTGGTTCCTACTTTGGCTCTATTATGTTTTACTATGTTATTGTATTTTATGGTTACTAGTTTGTCTTCTGAACTGCCCTGAGAGCTTTGGGTTATGTGCAATATAGAAATGTAATAAATAAATTAAATTAAATGCAATTAAAGATAATAATAACAATAAATAATAATAATAATAATAATAATAATAATAATAATAATAATAAATAACAATACTGTGAGTAAGGTGAAACCGCTGCATTGCTGAGACCGATGTCACATTTAGGTAAATGTCCTTTCCAGCCCCGTTAACTGATGGTCAACTTCTGTCGCTATAATATAACAAGGTAGTGTGTGCTAAGCTTAGGGAGGGGAAGGGGAGAAATCAATGGTGGTAATGCTGAAGCCACAAGGAAGATTTATGTATGGCTTAAGAGTGGGTCATAGGAGAAGGTTCTCCCTCAGGTCCTCTCCCAAACCCCACCCCCAGGAGCCAAATGGAGCTGCCAATTGGTTCTACAGACACTGCCTGTAACCCATCATGGTAGGGCAGTAAAATTGCCAAATAAGCCACTGGTAATACACCAGGGGAAGAGGCCTATAACTCCCTCCTTGTTCCTGCCCACCACTGATGTAAAAGCTACAAAAGGGCACCTCTGGTAACTGGGGAGCCATTACTTGTTCCTGGGTGTTTGGATGTGTTGAAGAGGGGTTGATTTTCTAGGCAGCTTTCTGCCATGGCTCATGCTATAGGGAGGGTGCAGGGTAGGTGGGTGAAATAAAATTAATTCAGTGTATATATTATAGCAGCCCATGTATAAAGATTGTTCCATCTTGGTTCCAGGGAGCTGTCTTCACGGTGCCAGATTGGTGCTGCCTCCCTCCTCAACCCTGCGCTTTCCCTCCCCGGGGCGGTGCCAGGTAATCCTGTCTCCAAGGAGGGAGTGCAGGGTTTCTGGGTGGCCATTCGGGTCCCAGAGCTGCCCCCGCTCCACTCTTTCTGGTGGAAGGTGAACAATCACTGGTTGCCTTCCACCAGGCTCCACCCCCGGGTTGGCCCTGGAGTGCCATTACGTGATGGAAGTGCTGTGTTGATGTCACTCCCTTTGGAAAAAGTCAGAGTAAATCCTTGACTTTTTCAAATCGGAACATCACAGGAAAGCCCTGTGGTGGCTGTGAAGCTGCACCTGCATAGTCTAACCAATGGGGCACAGATCCACAGCTACCACAGGGCTTTCCCATTGTGTAGCCAGCCCCCGGGTAACTTGTGAGCAAAATGAGTATTATAATTTTGTGCAAGATCATACCAACAACAACTGCTTCATTGCCAAGCCAGTTGTGACTAATGTTGTGATATGATCATATATTGTAAATGATTTACCAAAGTTAATGACTAATCATGAGTTCAAACGGAATATGAATCTGAACTCTGAGATAGTGTTGTAGATAGTATTAACCCCATTAGTGCCTTTTCACCAACACATTCTCCTATTAGCATCCATTTTTAAAATATATGTGCTAAAAACATGCTCCTTGATCCACCCTACAGTTATTTATTTGCCTTCACAGTATTGCAGAAAGACCTTATCAACGTTTTAGAAAACCAGTTAAATTATGCCCACTGAGTCGCTGTTCTCTTCTTTTTCATTAACCTTTTACAGGTTAGAGAACACTGAAGGTGAATACAAGTTCCAAAAGTTGATGAGAGAAAAAAAATGAAGTGGGGAGATTTAATGTAAAAGGGCAAATTCTGCAATTCATGAGTGCAAGATTTATAAAACATTTCTGAAGTCAGGTAGCTAAAATGGCACTAACTTTTAAAACTCAGAATATAATTTGTGCATTTTGGGCCACTGCCATTTGAAGCTGGAAAATTAAGTAGGTTTTTATGGTTCTCAATAGGAAATAAATTTTAATAACAAAAAAGCATCCTAGGTACCTTTGGTTATTTTGGATTCCCCCTCCGAAGGCAGTAGGCACCTCGAGGGCTGGGGAATCTGGCATGTAATCCTGCGTAATGTAACACAAAATGGACTGATTATCAATTCTTTTGAAACCTGATGCTGTACCTGCAGTGTTTATGCAAGAATACTTGTGAGGAAACATGCTATCTTTCTGTTCACTGAAGAAACATGTTGTCTCCTTCATTGTGCTAAGGTAGTCCATATGCATGTGGGACTGGTAAACGCTCATTTTGCTATGCCTTTTTTGTTTTTCCTCTGCTAATTGCCTTTCTAACAGGAGGCATCATTACTAAATAATCCCATCAGTTAGGGCCACAAGCATGACAAATGAGTTACTACATTTGAATTATGTAAAAACTAGTATAACAGTTTCCATAGTCCTCTGAGGTTCATGATTCTATAAAAGGGTGAGTCTGTAATTTCAAATTCAAGGGCTAAGTGTTAGACTAGTTGTTTTTAGTTGTTCAGATATTTTAATAAATTAACATGCTTTTTTGTGAGTGAGGATTTTTCTATATCATTCAGGTGTAGGGTGTGTGTGTGATCCCAGACTTACCTTCTTCTGGGATCGTCCCCCATGTCCAAATGGCCAGTGAGACATCTGGGATGGGAGGGGGGGACATTGCGTAAGTTGAGGCAGCCATGTTTTTTTTAAAAGCTACTGGAGCTGGAGCTTTTAAAAAAATGCTCCTGCCTGACCCCCAATTCCTCCCGGCCCTGCTCCTTCCCTCTACTGATCCCCGCTACTCGTGCAGAGGAAGGAAGAAGCTGGGATGGGCAGCTACACACCTCCCACAGTCTTGGAATGATCCAAGACTTCATTTCCTTGTCTACCCTTTCAAATTCTATTAATATTTGTCCATTTCAACCTAAGTGCTAGTTCCCTATCCATCTTTTTGTTTCCATTTATAACTAATTGTAATTCTGGTGGCCATTGATAAATGAATAATCATTTTTCTGCAGTAAATTCTGTGTTATGAAGCTCAACCATAAATATATTTTGCAAGTTGGTTCTTAGGGAGTGTCTTCTACTGGCAACTACACTTTCAGTTTGAAAGCATTTCCCTACAGATCTTAACAGGTGATGGTCTTCAAATAGGTGAAACTTCTCATAAGGATGTAATTATTTGTTATGTTTGCATCCTACTACCATCCAACATTTTTGCCTCTCCACAATCCTGTAAGAAGTTAATTAGAGAGAAAGCGATTGACCAAAGACCATCCCATGCACTTTATGAATAAGCAGAAATTGATGATGATGATGATGATGATGATGATGATGATGATGAAGATGATGTTTATTTGTATCCTGCCTTTTGCCCAATACAGGGCCTCAATTTGAATCCAGGCCTCCTTGGGATAAGTCCAGCAGTCTATCCACTACATTACGCTGACTGAAACTGACTCATCCTTATAATTGGGCAGTAGTCAGTTCAATTTTATTCCATTAAAGTCACTGAGAGGTTTGCTGTAGATTGCACCAGATTGCAACTGTAACTAGAGATTGTAGGCTAGCATAGCATTAATATAATAAGAGTATGAATTAGGATCCCATTAATAATTTACCATTTTAGAAATAAACACTGTGGATGTGCTTCAGAATTCATCTTTCAGTAGCAATTGTTAACGGAATCCAAACCATCCTATTTTTGCACCTGCTGGGCTGTATTTAAGTATAGGCATACCGTTTGAAAGTACTATGACTAATGTGTAACGTTCTATTCTTAGGCATTTAATTAGAAGCTTTCAGAAGGGGAGCACTCAAATGCATCCCTCTGACATGCTTGCACACCTTTATCTAATGGCTTTTTTATGTGCTGTAAAAAAAAAAGTCTTCAAACAGTACTCGTACAGAATGCTATGCCATGCTCATAATTAGGAGATACTTTATTCTGGCTTTCTCCTCTTCATGTTTGTTCCACATTACTGCATTCCTACCACTTTGCTATTGACAAGAGAACAGGCATGTTATCCAGCAACAATTTGAATACAGTGATGCAATGTTTATGGAAAATAAATGTTCTACTTATAGCCCGCATTTGAATTACACGTCATTTTCAAGTCTGTAAAGTCTTCAGTAACTCCATTACTGAATATAGTCCCTTTAATGTAAAGGCTTTTCTGCATGAGTGACTTATTGCAAGCTCATGATTGGTCACTTGCGAAAGTTAGCAGGTCCTTTACACAAGGTCGTCAATCTTCAGGATGTCTCTTGCACTTCTCCCCATTTATCATACTTTCAAAAAGATTGGAGATAATGGGAAAGGGACGTTATTCCGGTCTATCAGCTGTGTGAAATGCCAGTGTAGCGATATAAGGACAGCACCATCTATTGGCTGTAAATTGAAATACACAGAAACATATAGAACTTGCAGAGGAAGGGCTTTCCTCCCATGTGGCCACCGTGTAAGGGTGCCCATTATAATCCCGCAAAGAAACCAAAAGCAGAAAGCTCCGGTAAGAATGCATGGGTTTTGCTTAATGTAGAGAAACTCTAAATAAACCTGAAGTTGCTCAACACCACTTGGAGAACACCTGACAAGCATCCAGTTCCTGCAGACGCTCCATATTTTTTTGAGCCAATTGGCCATAACTGACTAAGTAGATGCTCTTTATCAAGCAGCAAATCCTGCCTTATGGCGTATAATCAGTTGAGTAGCTATTGTGACTGTGATATTTGAAAATCCTGCTGGTCCTTCATTATGGAGAAAGGCTTTAAAATTACTTCTAAATGTGCCTTCTTTTATTCATTTTAAAATTTCATGATTAATTATTCAGAATTCCAGATATTTGGATTCGGCAATAACCAGTTCCTGCATAATCTATTTCATTTGTATGCAAGAGCTAACCCTTGTCGTGGTGGCTGTTTTAAAGCAAAATGATCAGAGATGTGCCATAAAAATAATAATGAGGGGACTCAATAACTGTTTTGACTATTGGTACCAAATGCAACTCATAATAAAAAGTAGAAGATATTAGCTGCAACACTGTGCACAGATATGGTCCTGAAATGCCATCAGTTTCAATTTGTTTAAACAGGGATGCATGCCCTTTGATCCTAACCCTTACCTTACTATAGGGAACTATATTGTTGTGCTTTCTTCTTGCATTTTGAAAGGTATTACAAAATTTCCTTTTAAGAAGAAGTGCATCCATACTTGGTAAAAACAACAGTATCAGCAACAATGGTAATATAATAATAATAATAATAATAATAATAATAATAATAATAATAATAATAATGGGAAAATAGGACATGCTTATGTAATTTCTGTCTCTGTGGATCGTATGGGTCTTTCTGCAGCAGCAACAGCAGTGGCAAATGGCAAACTTACAAACTGCAGCCCTGAGGTCATAGCCCTGCAATAACAAGGCAAAACTAAGAAATATCAGAGATACGAAAAATGATTCCCCATCCCCTTGCTGATCAACCGTGCATATATAAGATATCAATCCAGTTTTCCTTATACTAGGTGATAAACGCCTCCAATTATTATTCAGCTCTCCAGAAGCAGAGTCATGTTTTTTCTTCTTCCTGGTTTTCCCGAGTGACGACTAGGGCCCAAAACATGTTTATTTAAATATGTATCTTGCAGGTATGCTTCCTTTTCATTTTTTACGCTACAGAAGGTGCTAGTCCAGACCTAGTCCAGACTTTAAAAGCCCCCTGTCCTCCATATTAGGGTCCCAATCCAGATCAGGGTCCTTGTGCCTACTCTAGAGTAACAAGGGGGGAATGCAGCTGCAGGACACACATTTAAAGTCATGGCTATTTTGGCCTTAGGACTGGGCTAAATCAGTCATGGCAGCTATACTCGCATTAGTTACACTGTTAACCAGAAGCTATGTTGGTTCATCATGCACAGCACAGAATGCACCAATACTAAATTACTGTACTGGCAAATGACTGAAGCCTACCCGAGAAGCTTGGAAAGAGAGTTCATCTACTTCAATCACCTTACCTGAAGCAAAGCAAGCAGTGACAGAGACCTGAAAATAGGCTGACTAAACCAAGGAATAGCCTCCCAAGAGAGATTTATTTGATCCCCTTTTTGTAGATTTGTAAATGGTCAAAAATGGACTATTGAGCCTTTGTGGTGTTTTTGTTAGGGTGTTGCACTTGGGACCAGGGAGCTCCAAGTTCTAGTCCCCACTCAGCCATGAAGCTCACTGAGTGACTTTGGGCCACTCAATGACTCACAGCCTAACCTACCTCACAGGGTTGTTGTGAGGATAAAAAGGAGAAGAGGAGCACCATGTAAGCTGCTTTGGGTTTCTTTCAAGAGGAAAAAAGGAGGGGAATGATGATGATGATGATGATGATGATGTTTCCAGTCTGCTGTTGTTAAGATTTTTATGATGATATTTTAAGATGCTGTATTGCTGTTTGTTTTATTGTTGGGGCTATTTTAAACATTTTCTGATTTATATTTTTTATTGTAAGTTGACTTCAAGTTGATTTTATCATAGCAAATCAGGATATAAACACACCCACCCAAATAAAACCCCAACCATCCTATACCAAAAGGGTTTTTTTTTTTTTTTTTGCCAGATTTCTGTCTATCTTCTTCAAACCTTCAACTGCTAGGGAAAGTTTACACTACTTTGTAATTTTTCTCTCTAACATATCAGGGTCTTTGACCGGGAGTGACCTTCACTTGCTCTCCAGCCATTTTTTTTTAGTAGAGTAGCTTACCCCCTTTCTATTAAAGCCAATGGAGTGATTTGTCCATCAGCCTTAATAAGAAGAGTGGGGGAACCCTGTCAAAAAAGAGCTGTAGGGGGCAAACTCCACCCCTTCTGAGGACCTTTGGTGAGGGATGAGGTTCATTTTCACCTTCATCCCCATTCCCCCAGGGGGTTGGACTCGATGGCCTTGTAGGCCCCTTCCAACTCTTCTATTCTTTGATTCTATGATAATTCTTGCCTACACCATCATCTTCTCCATGCATTGACACCCCTGAGCTCAACCTGCCTAGCTAGCCCTGGAACAGGTAGTGTTTGAGAGAAGGCAATACCTTGCACACCATACTAATTTAGATGGACAAATGGTTTGACTGGGTATACATATGTACTCTGTTAAAACAGGGGTGGGCAAGTTTTAGGCAATGTGCCACAGGTTAAATATTGAGATAGTACTCCATATGCAGCTGCTAGTGCTTTGATGAGATTTTTCCTCAAGTTTATTGAGCTGAGAAGCAGACAGAAGTACATTAGTGCAGGTGAGAGAAGGAAGGGAGTGGGTCCTATTTCATGTCATTTCCATAGCCAAGGCCCTTCCTGATAATGTCACAAGTAGTGTCTGCTTGTGCCACTCAAAGTAGGCATGTCACAGTCAACCATCCATATTAATGTTAAAAAACCAGACATAGTCTTGCATCACTTTCTTTAGACTGAGCATATCCACTTCCTTTGGATCTGTCAACATCAGAGTCTTTGTATCTTCCTCTGATTAATACTTCCCAACTTGTAAAAATTCTTCTTGAATGGTTGCTCCCAGAACTGAATATAGTATATACAGGCAGGTAAGTTTGCACTAACAATTATGTCTCAATGGTTATCAGCAAGCCTTTAAGATGGTAAATAGGCAAGTCAAACAGCATCACTGTGCACCTTCTCAATCTATTGCTAGGGAACATAACAGCTTTGGATTATATAGCTAGCAATGGTTTACCTGTATGATGTGGCAAATTCATTTGTAACACTGGACCAATGCTGTTTCACTATGGTGGCCCTGTCTAATTTGTGAACAAAGTGCATCAAAGGCTGTAATGGGGAGAAAGTTCCTGCAATTTCCAAACTGTTTGCTCTCGAATTTGCTTAATTTATTAAATAAGTGTCTCGAAGTGCTTGAATGCTTACACAACAGTAGGTTACCAGGAAGTAAATCCTACTGATTTTAGTGGGATTTCCTAGGAAGTATTCTTAAGTGTTCTCAAGGTTGCATCTTGGATTATGTTTAGGATTACAATGCCAGTGTATGGAGTTTTAAATAATTATTATCCCTGCTTCTTTCAGCTGCCAGTGCCTCTTGAATGATGAGGCTTTATTAATCAGCAAGGACATTTTCTTTGTGATTGTATGTTTAATAATAGGTCAGTGCCTTTGGGCTTGCACACTTGATTGAGTTGCATCCTGGGGGGATTTTTTTTATAGAGGAAGCTGCAAAATTTGACATAACTAAACCATTCCTAATTTAATAAATTGGCTCCAAAATATGAAATGCATAATTAATTGCAACATACTGTTAAAATTATAGCCCTATTGAGCTGGCTATTGGAAATGTAACTCAGTGGTGTGTTGTCCAAAATATCTGGGGGGGGGGCATTAATAGCTTAGTTCTTTTCATTCCAGGCTTTTAGTATTCAAAGGTTTAGAACAACAACTCAGCAAATAGCTGTTATTTTTTTATGTCATCTCAGAATGAAGTGAATAAGAGAATCAGCCATAACAGTAGTTTGAGAAATGGATTCTCAAAATATAACGACAAGTAGAATCAAGTGAGGCTTTGATGTCACTTTTCAGTTTGCAATCATTTTGCCATTTCATTAATCTTTTCCTGTTTCTTTTTAACATCCTGCAATATATATTTTTCTTTGAAATTGTTTCCATGCATCCTGAAGCATATGAATAAAGTCAATGAAGTCCACTAAATTATCTATAGTTCTAGTTTTATTTTGAAGCACGAACATCTTCAGTTTAGGAATGCAGCTGACAGGTTGTACATACTGGAAAACCTCTATGGCCACTTGACATATTAATATTGTGTATGTAGTTTTCTGTAATAGTGTTGTAGCTGTGAAGGAATATTTTTCTTTGTTTTAAATTGTACTTTTTTTTAATACTATTTTTAAAAAAGCATTCAAGACAGAAATCCATTTCTGTTATTGGACAATATTTTTTCTTTTTGTTTTCAACGGATGGAACTTGGTCATAACTAGCATTCATAATGAACAAGTAAAAGGCTTTTATGTTTATTGACATAAATATTTGAGATTTATGTGAATTATCTAGAACAGCCCTCCCCAGCCTACTGCCACCCAGATGTGATGGACTGCAACTCACATCATCCCCAGTCAACATGGCTTGAATAATGGTAGTTGTAGACCAACATATCTGGAGGGCACAAGGTTGGTGAAGGCTGACCTAGACAAATCTTTGGGGATGGGGGAAATGCTAAACATAAATAATCACAATGCATACATTTCCAAACCAAGCCAGATTGAGTCAATCAGGTCCCAGTGATGTATTGGTGCTTTCCAGTCTCTAGTACCACACTAATACTTCTCCAACATCGCTGAGATATGTATCCTGATGTTCATGGGGTTGCTTCTGAGGGTTGGTGGGGAAAACCTTGCAGAGTTTGCAAATAATTTGTGGCAGCTTATCTGTTTTTCTTCCACATTTCAGTTGGAGTCTGGCTGACAGATGAATGGAACTATAGGGAGAAGGTGGTGTACATCAACGATACCTGAAAAATTGCAAAGGAACATCAGAGACATGCACACACCATTTATTTAATTTCAGTTTGAACAAGGCTTCGGCTATTAAGAGGTATGAAAATGTAATAAATAAATAAATAAGGCTTGTTTCCCAGGTTCAAGAAAATCAAACTAATTCTAATCCTAAACATTTGTGCCTGTACTAGAGCACTGTCCCATAAAGTCCAGTATAGAGTCATGTTTTACTGGCACTACATAGAATCATAGAAGAGTAGAGTTGGACGGGGCCTATAAGGCCATCGAGTCCAACCCCCTGCTCAATGCAGGAATCCACCTCAAAGCATACCTGACAGGTGGTTGTCCAGCTGCCTCTTGAATGCCTCTAGTGTGGGAGGCATTCTCTAGTGCAGTACTCTAGTGTAGTACTGTCAATATAGCGCATGCACCCTGCCCTACCTGCTGGCCATTGCTTCCATTTACTAGTTGAACAAGTCTCAAAACAAACTGCTAACTTGATCTCTTCATGGAGACCTCACAAATTCAGATCAACTGGCAGCCAATTTGAGCAGTGATGGGCCGACACCTTTCCCAGCCTCAGTCACCTTGAATTACATCAGAAGCTATTTTTTTTTCTCATCAGAGATCCAATCCCTACCCCAAGAGTGGGCCGCTTGTGGCCCTCCAGCTGTTTTGTCTTACAACTCTTATCAGCCCTAGACAGCATAGTTAATGGTAGGGGATAATGAGAGTTGCAGGTGAAAACATCTGGAGGGCCATAAGTTGCCATCCCTGCCCTAGCCCAATACATATGCCTATGATCCCTAACTTCAACACTAGGAGAATTAAGATCCTGCTATCTGCGCTGCTTTGATAGCAGTGGCAGGAACAGGGTGGGGGTTGGGAGGAAGAGAAATCTCTCTCCATTCTAACTTCTGTGACAGCAAAATAACCAGGAAGGTGGGCAAGAGGAGGCTGGAGACTTGAAGAAGTGGAAGGGAGTGAGTGAGTGAGAACAACAGTGGTGGTCATAATTCTGTCCTCATATTTTAGAAAAGCACTACAAGTTGCTGCAGTTCATATTCTAAACCAACTAATTACAAACACAGCATCATCTCTGATGATTATCTTTCTACCCAACTTGGTTGCCATCATTATGAAACAATCCAATAATAATAATAATAATAATAATAATAATAATAATAATAATATGACCCATGATGGATGGTTACATGGATTACTAGCAATCATATTGCAGTTATCATGTTGATGAATAAATTTTGATTTATAATGCTCACACTAAGGCAGACATTGAATTTGGCCAAGGAAAACCATTCTAATATCAAATGGAAACTGGCTGGTGTGTGTGTGTGTGTGTGTGTGTTTGTGTTTTGTTTTGTTTTTACTGTTCTTAGATATAGTTTGCACTTGAGTGTATAAACAATTAAACTTTCTGATTAAATTTCATGTGCTAATGTCCTAGAATATCATTTCTGCTTAGCTTTCAGTTTGTACTAGACATTGCATATTGACACAAATTCTAGATAATAATGATAATTATAATTACAGCTTGTACCAATTAGCACCTTACAGAGGTGTAAAAAAAAGTAATGACATTGTAAGTGTGCTTACAGAATTTTTGACCTTTTTGTCAAAAAAAGTAGACCCCGTCCCATATACAAAACTGTTGTGTTTGTATTTATTATCAGTCTTTATGATTTTAAACAAAACAGTATAGTATGTTCTATAGCAGAGAAGGATGATGTTGAGAGTCCCAAAGCCAAAGTTTCCTTGGATATGAAAAACTGATTTTGTAGTTCTTTGGAAATGAAGCTCTGCCAATTACAAGGACACTTAATGAGGGTTTGTTTTTAATAATTGGCCAGTTTTCTGTTTTATTGGTAAGGATGGGTAACAATTACAAATAAGAGCACAATCGAGCAAACCATACTTTTAATCAGCCATGGGAAGAGCACATGGTTTTCTCAGCATTTAATTTTGCTTTATTCAGATCCTGCCCAACAGAAATATAACTTGGCCAAACTTATGTCTCTACACAACATGATGGGGGGAAATAAAATGCACTGTGTAGTTGTTATTGTATGCTCAAAGACAAGAGCTCAATCTATACTACGTATTTTCCTCCTTCCTCCATTTCTTATCCAGAGTAAAAAGTTCCATATGCTTGGAATCCAAGAACAACATTATCAGAACACCAATTCAAAGTATGCCTAGTGAAGTCAACAATGAAAGAAATGACTACTTACAGCATGCTTTCTCTCATATACTATCTATTTTGGAACTGTTGAATAATGCATACTTAAAGCAGTTTTACTTAAAGGAGAACTACAACCTATTTACACTAGGAATCTCCTGATAGGAGTTTTAATTAATACTGTGCAAAGTAAAACACATCTGCCTAACTCTCTTGTGGAAAGAGTACAAATTAAATGGCTTAGTTAAAAGAAACCCAGTACTTAAACATAAAGTGTGTGTGTTCTGTACAGCAGCACATGCTTTCCAGAGCTGATTCCAGAATCCGTTTGGCTTGGTTAGAATTTATCCATCTCTGTTTAAGTGCCTCTCCATAGTTTCTTTAATAATAATGTTTTTGTAACTAAAATAGCAAAAGGGGCGGGCTGAATGCGATGCCCTTTTGAACCTTATTCTAGCAGTGACTGGTTCAGGTTCATCCCCCAAAGCAATGCATATTCTAAAAATGTAGAGGTGATTTATTTGTGTTTGGATGTGCACTTTTATCTATTTGCATGCATTCTCACTGACCTCAGGCAAGGGGGTCGCTCTTGTTGCTTTGTTAACAATGATAAATCTCTCTCTCTCTTTCTCTCTCTCTCACACACACACACAATCCTACAGTGGACTTACATCCAAGTAAACGTACATAGAATAGCACTGCCAATCCCCCCTTTTTTACTTCAGAAACACTAAACTCTGGTGAACTCCTGTCACAATTACAGCCTCCAACAATCTTCTTAATGAACTCTAGGATCGCTCATCCAACAATTCCCCCAGCACACATTTGTCTATATTTACACACAGCAACACGTTTTTTTTCTATTTCTACACAAACACACACACCTCTTCCTTCCCAGTCATCAGGGAACTATTCATAACAGGAACAAGTACTCCTCTAGGCAACACATCCCCATATCCCTAAGACAAGCAAATCAGCGGGGTCTTCGTTGACCTTCCTGAACCCCCGTGCTAAGGAGTAACCTCCTTCCAAAACAACAGGTCCTCTGCCTGTCCCCATACACCTTTTCTCGGATCGGCTTCCCTTTGGCGAGAAGGGGGACCCTCCTCCTCCTCCTCCTCCCTGCGCCCACCCACGCCTCTCTCAACTAGCCTTCTTTCCTAGAAGATACCCCCCCTCTCCCCCGCTCATCCCTCTTCTTCAGTACATACAATCATGGTCCCCCTTTGCGCGTCTTTCTGCTTGTTTTTGCTGGGCAACTCTGCCCCTGCCTTCTGTCGGTCTGGGAGCTCCCTTGACTGGCGGAGGGAAGTCCACTGCTTTGATTTCGTCTCCGCCCTCTTTCCCCCCTCCCCTCCCCTCCCCTCCCCCTCCCTGGCCGTGACATTCCCCGTGTTCAGGAATGTGGCGAGGTGGTTTCTGGCCGGAGCAAGGAAGAAGGGACAGAGGGAAGCCCGAAAGTCAGTCCGCTTCGCCGGGGCTTGGCTTCTCCCAGTCCCAGGGCTTCTTCTCGGCGGTCTGGTCTCCCCCTCTAAGATTCGCCTCTCTCTTGAAAGGCACAGCGCAAACCTTGGCGAGCTGGTTGCCAAGCACGACAAGCCCAACATGCCCGAAGTCCCAGGCGCTGGCGAATAGGCGACCCAGGGCAAAGGCGCCCTCGTCGGTCTATTGGATGTACAGGCGCTGTCCGTTGCCGGGGAGCTGCCCAGGGTGCTGAAAACTCGCCCGCCTCTCTCAAGAGCTCTCCGACGTGGAATTCTCTCCAGCCCTCCGCTTTCCTTCTGGATTCCCTCATGACTCGGACACGTCGGCTTGGGAGCAGGTTGTAAAGACCTCGCAAGTACCATGGCACGGATTAGATACCTGCGTGCAGCTGTCTCGGGATTCTATCTGTGGGAAGCTGCCCTGCTGCTCAGGTGAGTCTCCGCTAGATCTCCCAGGGATGCCTTCGTTGGGTGGATTGCATGGCAGAGCCAACGGGACTCATGGAGGGAACTGTTAAAAGGACTCTTCGAGTCTTAATAGCCCCACAAGACATCACACAGCAAAATGAGGGGATGTGGACATTGCTATACTGTGGAGCAATCATCTCTTGCTTCCCGTGTTTGTTGAGGGGTAGGTGGGTGGGTGTTAAAAGCCTCCCCCAGCCCCAGGTTGGTTTAGCTGGAGTTCTCTTCCTTGCCTAGTCCTCTGTTCTATGAGGAATCACTCCCACCCCACCCCCACTTAACCAATAGAAAATGGAGCAATATTTGCATCATGTATCATTTATTCAGAACTAGAAACAACTGGGAACTCTTTGATACTATACTAAATAGATGGCAATCAATTTCTCCCTGGCACCAACATCTGCCAGTTCCACCAAGAAAAGAAAGTAAAGAATTTGGTTTTGTTCGCTTCCCAAAGCTATTTAGTATTTGTGTATGTTTTATTAAGCCAGACAAACATATCTGAATTCCCCATTAAGCTAAAGTGTTTGAATTTAAGTCAGTTTAGTTCCATTAAAGTAAATGGGCAAAAACTAGCATAACCCCACCTATCTATCTTAAGTCATGGGGCTATTACTAACAACTAGTCCAACCCAAGCACCAAATCATAAACAGCCAGTGTTAGGAGAGGAGTACAACAATATACTATAAGGGACCTTTGCCATAAAAACAAAACCAAAAAAACTAAGACCTGGCTATTGTTGAGAACAGCATATCGGGATAAGGGAAGTATTAAGCTGTTCTTATATTTGGATGTGGTTGAACTGCCCATATTTCACACATTACATACACACATGAGATTTTGAAATTTTACTGACATGTTTATATTCTGATGAAAAAGAGGCAGGATGTGTAAACAATATTCTGTCATGCATACAAATAATCATTAGCTGTGCTACAAAAACAAGACTGTTAAAATGAACAAATATTACCTGAAGCTAAAGCATGTTTGTATGCATAGCAATTATTTGTATTGTTTCCATTTGTGAAATGTGAAACCCATGTAATCTATTTAAGCTGTTCCACAAAATCAATGGGAAACGAGAATAGCTACAGTCTATTTAGTACAAAGCGAATGGCATGAAGTTGATCTAGTGATTCTTTGATTTAGTAGTAAAATTCATGAGTAGCAAAATTAATCTTTTGTACACTTGAAGGAGTCAGGTACCTCCATTCTAAAGTTTCTAAAAGATTATACTGACATGATTACAGATGCACTATTACAACAGATTCTGTCAATCATGATTATTTAGCAGTACTTAGTAGATGCATTCATGAGCAAGTCAACCATTGCTGGTATGATAAGAACATAAGAAGAGCTATGCTGGATGAGACCAAGGGTAAATCTAGTCTAGTATTCTGTTCACACAATGGACAACCAGCTGCCTGTGTGACACCCACAAACAGAACATGAGTACAATAGTATCCTCTTGTTGGTGTTCCCGGCAACTGGTACACAGAGGCATACTGGCTCTGATACTGGAGGTAATACATAGCTATCATGGCTAATAACCATTGATAGCCTTATCCTCCATGAATTTGTCCAATCCCCCTTTAAAGCCATTCAAAATTATGGCCATCACTACATTTCATGAGAGCAAATTCCATGGTTTAACTATGTGCTGTGAGAAAAAGTACTTCCTTTTATCTGCCCTAAATATCCCACCAATCAGCTTCATGGGATGACCCCTATCCACACCAGAAGCAACCAACCTCAACTCATTTTCACATTAGCCCAGAGGTTATTGGGCGCATTCTTCAGTTGACTAGCATCTAGGAAGTGACCATGATGCTCAACTTTCCAGGCTGGCAAAATGGGCAGGCTGTGATTGGTTGAATGGCAATAGGGATGAAACAACTATGACAGGGCTAGGCAGGTGAGAGGGCCAAATGGAGACAACACATAGGCCACATTCGGAAGACACCTTAAACTATGGCTTTAACCACAGTGGTTAAGCTAGAAAGCCTTATTCACCATGGTTAAAGCCATCGTTTAAGGTGTCTTCTGAACACAGCCTGGCTTTCTGGCTTAACCACCATGGTTAAAGCCATGGTTTAAGGTGTCTTCTGAACGGGGCCATAATTTGATTGTTATGAGGAAAGTGTGCAACATTGTGAGGATGCACAGAGCCAGAGGGGGAAATGAAGACAGCTAAACCTCATCTTGGTAAGTCCTTGACATTTTGTTTATATGTCACAAGCAGCTTGATTTGACTAAACCAAACTTTTGTGAAAACATCAGACTATCTAAAGCAGCCTTCCCCAATGTGCTGCCCTCCTGACGTGATTCTCTAATGCCTGGAAATCATGGAAGTTATAGACCAACTCATCTGCAGGGGACTAGATTGGGAAAGGATGAAGAAATACATGTGTTCTATGTCCATTGGAACAAACTAATTTATTCTATTAAAATCCATTGGTGCAAGGAATCATAGGTACACCTGATGAGAGCATTCACAGCAATAGTACACTTTGAAGAGAAGGAGACGTATCCTCGATATTAATCAAATAGGCTCCATTTTGGGTGGCCAGTATAATATTCACTCTAATGTTGAAATTCAGTAGACCTTGCATTTTGAGGGAGAATATATTTATATCTCTGGAGGAAAACCTCTCAAACATGCCAAAACATATGCAACTAATATATTGCCATTAAAACCATCTGTTTTTATTAAAACAACCTCAGATTCCACTGTGCTTCAGCCACCTATCCAAGGGAGAGGAGAATTATCTCATTCAATAGCTGAGAGGCAATGGTGGTTATGAAAGTGTTTGTGACAAGTGAGAGTGACCTGTGGTTGGAGGTTTCTGTACTTGACTGGCAGCAGGAGAATGAAATAAGTGGGTGTGTTGAGTCTCAGGATGAGCAATAAAGTAGTTGTGTTTCTTAACAGTGTCCATGCTTTCCTTGAATGCTGGAAAGCAGAAAATTCAGCTTTTATATCCTGATTTTACTATGCCTTTATTTTTTGTTGTATGTTGCAGGAAAATAATTACAGGCCATGATTCTCTTAATTAACTGCTTATTCTTTTCTATCAAACTGTCTGGTTACAGCTATACCTTTACTCTGAAGACAGCTAAGAAATAATACAATTTGTTTTCCAGGGATGTTTATTCATATTCACTTTCTATTTGTTATCTTCTTAAGATCTCGGGTAGGACTTCAACTGCTTTGTAAGCTAAGGTTTATCCATACCTTCAAGAAATCGCCCTAACAATATCCTGATTCAAAACAACATTCTGCTTCTGAAAAACCATTATTTTGTTTTCTTCCTTGGTTTTCTCTTTTCATACTCTGATCTATAGATATGAGTAACTGCAAGAGGGCACAAAGAGGCTTGTTAGGAAATAGCTACAGAGGCATTCTATGTGAGGCAATTCTGCCCTACTATGCTGCCTGTCAGTTTAAATCCCATTAGAAGAGTTTTCTATGATATAACAGGCACATAGACTTACCAGGCAAGGCACATTGGTATGGCACATAGAAACATCATCTCATGTACTGGTTTACTCAACATCTGTTTACCAATGTCTGTGCTCACCTGACATCAACTTATTGCTATGCTTGTGTACCAGTTAAGATAATATTGCCTGCATAAAAACCAGTTCTGTCCTCATACTGGCAAGAGAGAGAGAGAACAAAATTCTGGCAGATCACATTCCTTTCACCAAAGATGGCAACATGCAGGAATGAATCAAAATGGTGCCCCTGCTTTCAAGATATCTTGCCTGTGCTTTAGAAGCACATTAGAGGAGCTAAGAAATGCAAAGGCCTCTGTTTGACTACTTATGAGTAGGGCCCTATTCATAATCTGCTGTTAGCTGACACTGCTTGACCTACTTATCAAGTGCTTTAGGACCTCAGGACCTCCTCCATTCTGTGCCCACCCACACAAGGCCTACTTAGCTGAGACATGGGAAGGGGTAGGCAGAAGTAACAACAGATATTGGGGCATCAGTGAGTGTTTCTTGAAGGATCACTTGTTGCATGCACAGAGCGCATTAGTCTTTCCATGTACTCACTTTGAGCATGTGCAAAACATCAAGTCCTTTGAGGCATGTAAAGGGATACTTTAAATATACTTGGCTTATAACAAGCTAGACTATATTGATCCATTTAGCCTAGTATTATCTCCTCTGACTTGCAGTGACTCATTGACCCTGCTCAGATGACACACTAAGCTATGGTTAGGCTGCTAACTGTTTTGTAGCAAATGGTTAGCAAGTGTGTTTAAACCATGGTTATGTAGCCACCACAGATAGGAATGGTTCACACGAGGCACTAAGTCATGGTTCACACAACACGCTAAGTCATAATGTTTAGCTCAAAATACTTAACCACTGTGGCTTAGCATGTCATCTGAACAGGGGCATAGTGGATATTTATACTTTGATTCAGAACTCATTTTTCCATAACAAAATTAGAATTATGCTGGAAAAACATAATTTCGTACCATCCATCAAAGTACTGTTAGTCAAGTGTATCTAAATGGACACCATTCCATACACTTTGGCTTAACTGGTTTGTGGGTTGAGTTTCCAGTGACGTACTTTTTTACAGAATAGCAATGTTATTCTCAAAGTAACTCACCTCTATTTGTCATTCACATCAATTAGATTGGAGCATATTAGAATAGGAAAATGGAATTAACACAGCATGAGGTATGAAGAATAAAAAGAAATCCAATTGTAATTTTAATTTAGTTGTGTTCTATAAACTATGTTCATCAAGCCTTATGATAGTTTCCCGTTAAACTGCCCTTAATTTTTTTTTCTTTGAAAGATTTCATTTAGAACTTTTATTATAGGAAAAGAACTACATTGGGGAAATACACTAGACCAGGCTTTTCCAACCTGGTACTCTCCAGATGTTTTGGACTACAACTCCCAACATCCCTGACCATTGCCCGTAGTGGCTGGGATTGATGGGGGTTGAAGTCCAAAACATTTTGGAGGACACCAGGTTGAGGCAGGCTGTGCAGAACCATCTCCTGACCCATGCAGGCTCTTCTTCATTGCACAATTTTTGTGTTGTTGTTGTTGTTGTTGTTGTTGTTGTTGTTATTATTATTATTATTATTATTACTATTACTATTATTATTATTATTTCCCACCTTTCCCCCAGTACTGGGACTCAAGGCAGTTTAAAAGTTTAAAACATGTACAATTAAAACATATAAATTACAAAAGTTAAAATAGAATTAAACCTACAGTAACATTAAAAACATGTTGTTGTTGTTTTAAACTGTAACAGGTTAAAA